>NW_024500128.1:3309088-3375870 GCF_017590055.1 Onychostruthus taczanowskii
CCGAGGTGAGGGGCGCGGCCGGGCGCCGGGGCCGGGGCGGCGACCGTGCCGGAGCCGCCGCTTGCGCCTCCGTGCGCTGCCCCAGCCGCCTCCCCCGCGCTGCCCCGCGGCCTGCGCTACGGTGCGGGCGGGGCCGGGCGGCCGAGGGGCTGCGGGCGGGGGTCGCTTCGGGCAGGCAGCTCTTCCCTTCGCCGCTCCCCTGTCTCCCGCCTGGCGCCGAGGATGCGGGGTGCGGGCAGAGCGGGGAAGGGGGTTACTTGGGGTGAGGGTTTATTTTTAGGAGCGAACGCCCCTCCCCGGGCGGGACGAGGCTGTTAGAGGCGCTGGTGGCGAGGGGGAAGCGGCGGCGCTGCTCCTCCGCGTTGCTGGATCTGCTGGGCGGCTAATCCTAATCCTCATCCTCGGTGGTCTCTGACAGCTCTGCGGGCTCCCTGGGTGTGCGTGTGCTGCTCTGCGCTGGGCAGCCTATACGGCTTTTTATTTCGTTGGGTTTTTTTAAAATAATTTTTTCCTCTTTTAGCGTTGGTTTCTCTTGCAGATGTTGCTGCAGGTGGGGGCAAAGGGAGCACTGTGATTGCCTGGGATCTTGGGGCATTTCTCTCTTCACCTTTCCGCTCCCGCTCCAGCGCTGCTGTTGCTAAAGATTTTTGTAACTATCGACTCAAGTACAATTTCGATGGAAAATGAAGGTAAAGGTCTCATCAGAGTCACTGACTTCATTGGAGCTAAGAGGATTTTTGCATGCAATTTGGTGACAACTCCTACTGGTGCGTGTGTATGTTTTACCGTTCCAGGGGTTCGCAGGGTTGCTCTCGTGTGCTAATCTTGTGGTAGGGATTTTGATCTGCATTTCGAGATTTAAGATTTTTAGCATCATCGTTTTTCTTTATTTGTGCTGCTGCTTGTTTGAACTAATTGTCAGACAGATTTTATTCTTTCTTCATATACAAAGTATCTATTGTGCTCCGTGTGTTTGGAATAGAAATATTTTATTTAGACAGAAACTTCTTAGCATTAGTTGCTTGGCGTTAGCTTAGATTACATGATTCTCCTAAATTTATATTTCAGGGTGAGATTGAGAAGCATTAGTTGCCTTTTACTTTGAAATATTTTGTGTATTTATGTGTTCTTGAAAATGACTCAAATCTGCTCTCTTGGACAGTATTTAATTAAAAAGTGACACTGAAGTTTTGAGTACTGAAAGAGGTAGATCTATTATGCTTTCCCCTTCTTGTCTAATTTGGAAATTACTTAACCTGGGGAATTATTTCAGTTTTCTCCTTCTGGCCTTCAGTTTATGCTCTGGGAACCTTGAAAGCCCCTGTGCCTTGTGACAGTGAACTTCATTGATTTGGTTTTTTCGTTTTGTTTGTTTCTCCTTCTGTTTGACTCTGTATGTTGAAAATCCGTAAAATTAATTTTTTTACTATATATATGTATAAGAAAAGAAACATTGATACCGCCCCCCCCCACCCCTCATGTCATCACTATTCTCTGAAAATGGGCGGGGGTTTAAGTGGCTACTGGATTTCCTTTGCTACAGGTTGTTACATGACATGTTAGGTGCTCTTTTTCCTCCCACGCCTGTCTGAAAATAGGAGTGCTTTTTCATTTGTTTGACTTGAATGAAGAACTAAATTGAGGTTGAGGGATAGACCTAAGTTATTTTTGATGGTGGATATTTTTCTGATTTGAAATGTGGTTGTTGTGGATGACTGGAAGGTTGTGGTAGATGTGAAGTCCAACCCACATTGAAAACTGCGTATGTAGGTTGCTATCATCCAGCATTTCAGAACTTTCTTCTAACTTTAAAATCATGTGAGAATATTTTAGATTCTATTGATCGTGGCCTCCAGCTGAATATTTGTAAAGAAGAGTGTGGATCTTGTTAGGTAGCGGGAATTTTGAAGTGCACAGAGCACCTCTAGAAGATCGGTCTTTGTTTTTAGAGGCTGGATAGCTGACAGGAGTGGGGTCAGTGCCTTTGCGCTGCAGTCACTGTTGCAAGTGAAAGGGTTTTGAATGGGCAACGCCCAGGAGCAGGGGAAGGCAATTAGAGATAATACCACTGAATAGAATTACACTTGAGGGAAAAAAAGTATCTGTGTGCCAAAACCCAAATGGCAGAAGACTTTTTAATACCTTGCAGTTATGTTACCAAATAAATAGTGTATCATAGATGGAGTGTACAGTCGAGTTGTGTGTGATAGAGTGGCTCTGTGTTCTATTCTTCCAAATACACAAAGATGGCATTTCTTCCGGAATAAATAATATACTATGCATAAAATTAGTAATATTTCTATGATAGAAATAACATTAAAAAAAGCTTTGGCTAGGAGAAAATACTTTAAAGTAAGATCAGATGCATATTTCAAAGGCAGAAATAAAGGCTGTGGTTTATTGAGGATTTTCAAAATGGGATAGGCTTATGGGGCTTAGGAGAAAATTATTTATGATAAAAAAACTGAAGTGGTTCTCTGAACACATGAATTACTTCTTCTCCACTATTTCTGCTCCCATATTCCTCCATCTCATAATTAATTGAGCCTCCAGATGGGCATGGATATTTACAACAGTGTACTGTCTGTTTGGGTGTTCTTGGTATTTCTGAGCCCTTCTTTTTCTATCAGTGTGACATTTTGAGGCAGCTAGACAGCAACAGCTTTCATATTGGAACTTCTCAGCACTCTTGATGTTCCTTAATGTATTTTTTTCTAGCTACAGCTGAATAATCTTTGTAATCTTGTGTTACAAAGACTACATTTGGAATGTTTTTAAGCTTTTTTTTTCCTCAAGTATATGTTTGGAAAGTCTCTTAGGTTTGGATGCTGGGCAAGAGATGGCAGATTTTAGGGGTTTTTTTCCTCCTTTGTTTGAAGGAATATTCAAGATGGGGAAGTGATGAGATGGTTAGGAAAAGTGATGTTTTTCGGTGTTAATTCAGTACTCATAAGCAGTATTATGTGTTTATGTCCAGCCTAATTAATGTTTTGTCCCAAGACTTTGTGGTTCCTGTTTCTTGCGTTGGGTTGATTAACTTCCGCAAAAGTTCATGTTTCTCTTGGTAAATGCGGAAGAGAGAATTTCCCATCATAGGAAGACTTCTGCTTGATCCTAAACCTGTGATTTAGAGGAATGATTGTATTTCCATTTGGGAAGAGTGAGTTTTGTGGCTTCTTTCCGTAAGAGGAGTTTTTTCTTAAACTGTAGGCAGTTAAGGAAATCTTGCATTGACAAAACAGTTTTGTAAATTTTGGATCTCTCCATTGATACCTCTGGGCCATTTCAAGTAATTTTTTGTAATGTAGTCTTAAATTTTTTTTCTCCCTCTTATCAATGTCTTTTAGTTTGTGATTTAGTCTGTTTGTTTGAATCAGGATCACCTTGCAGAAGTCTGCCTTTTAGTAGAAAAATAAAGAACAGCTTTCATAGATTTTGAGCTTCTTTGAGGTCAGACCATGACCACAAATACAAATTGTTAAATAGGAGTCCTGTTTTGTTTTCAAGGCCTTTAGGTAGGATTCATTTTCATATCATTAAGACCTGAATGGAAGAGGTCAAAGTAACATTTTCCTGAAAAAAATATTTTCCCAAAATCATGTAGAACGTTGGTACAAAAATTCAGACCAGACTTGCTGCATGTAATGAAACATTGTGTGGTGATTCAGAAATCCTTCTTGATCCTCATTGTTTTGAGTCCTAGTTAATTTTAGGTAATCTTCAAAGAGGATGGTTAACTTCAGCCTATGGTCTCTAGTAATTTCAGGATAATTGTGATGATTGGATAAATAGGGAGATGTAAGTGAGGACTGTTTTATTTCTTACAAAAAGGTACTTTAGTTCTTCATAAAATCCTGACAGATCAATAATTTTTGTTTGTCTTGTGCTGGAAGTGCAGTTGAATTTCCTAGTGAGTTTCATGGGTAGTGGTTTTTGGTTTTGGTGGGCTTTTTTAAATGACAAAAATGGGCTTAGTTGCTAAGTTATAAGACTGAAGATCAGTGAACAGATTTTGGGGTTTGGGGGCAGTGAGTTTTAGCACCCTGGACTGGCTCATCATGGATTAGGCAGCTGTAAGTACTAATGAAGGGGTGGAGCGTGTGTACATGCAGCAGACAACAGAGGGGGGAGGGATGCCTGTGGCAGCAGTGGCTTGAAAACAAATTAAACGGCTCCAGAGTGGCATCATCAGTTGTTCATTAAGTAATATCCAAAATAATCAGATTGAAATTTGTGATGGGAAATGTTGGAGGTTCTCAAATGGACTTGGTGTTACCACAGCAGTTCAGGTTCCTTTTGGAATGTAGATGATTTCTTAACAAATTAGTAAGTGAAACAAGACATTTGATATCCATTGATTACAGTTTTTTACTATCTACAGCTTGTAGAAAGCTAGAAACTAATACTTCACACTTATGTTGGCAGAAGTTACATCTTCTGAACTTGAGGTTAAGATGATGGAAGAGAATTAAACTCTTTTTTTAAAAAAGTGTTTTTACTGAAGATCAATTCTATTCCTATATTTAAACAGTGCTTCGATAACTTAAATTACTGCTAAGTTAATGTAGCTTAGAATTAATATGCATTACAAAAATGTATTTACTTTTTAAATGAACAGTCAGAGTAATCTTTTAATCTGTTTGGTTGATGGAGCATTAGATAGTTTTAGCCTTTTCTTTCCCCTTTTTTCCCCATGCAGGTAACTTGCAAATGTATAATAACCTAGAAGTGATTTAAATGGTGTCAGTTTGGTGTCATGGTGGAGTTCAGCTGTTGCAGAGTGTATGTTTAGTTATTTTGCTTGATTTGTAACTTCTTTACTTGGAGAGTCTATGGTACATGTAATCTCATGGTGAGGCAGGAGGAGCATTGCTGTAAGGAAAATGCAAACAAAATTCAACAAAAGAGAAACAAACATTTTTTTCTTTTTTTTTTTGGTGAAGAGTGACAAACATGCAGTGATTTTTGAGCATCATGGGATGCTTTTCTGTAGGACTAAATAAAAGGGTCTCATAGTTGAAAAAAGATCCTGCTTCTGTGCTGTGTTCCTGTGCTAGTGTTGTGTTGACTCTTGTGGTTTTTGAGTTTGTCTGGCTTGCAGGCTTGGCAGAAGGTTAGCCCAGCCCTTCTTTCCCCTTGCCCTTGTTGGGCAACTTTCTGTTGAGCTGGAAAATTGAATGGGTTCATGAAGTGTTCAGGTAATGTGGAAAAAGGTGAGGGACAGAGGAGTGAGACCTGTTAGCTTGGCTCAGTTCCTGACATAATCATGGCTCCACTTAGTATCAATTCACCCACAGACCATGGTGGAAATTTGCAAGAGTGACATAAGTTAATAAATAGATTTTTAGTTGTGAGCTCTGCTTTAGATCCGGTGAAAGAGTTCAGATGATACCTAATTGACATTGGGTGATAAAATTGACATTTGCAGTGTGGTTTGTAGAAGCTAGAAGGAATGATAAAGTTACAATGCAGAGAAGAGAGGGAAAATAAAATGCAGTAATCAAGGTATAAATTAGGGACAAGCATCTGTTTCTAGTTATTTGTTTTGTAAACATTCTGCTCCAAACAATTAGAAAGAACAAAATGGATAATGGGTTAACAGGTGCCATCTACAGCATCTTCTACAAAGGCTTTTAAAATACTTTTAAATCATAAATTTTCTGCAGCACTTTTTTCTGCATACATAATTCACAAAAAAAAAAAAGCATTGTGAATACAGTGTTGCTGCTTGATACTAATCATAAGAAAATTTATTACTGTAAGTAGAGTAATTATGCAGTGAGTTATGTTTGCATTTAAATTGACACTGACAGTAGCTTGGTCCTGAGAACTGTTGTAAACAGTAAGTTCAGTATTTTTTTTACTTAGAAATTTGTTTTATAGCATTATGAAGAGAGTGCATAGCTGTTAAAGATATAATCAACTGTGGGGTCTTGAAGCTTCATTATTTTTAACAAATATGGAGAGAATATTTGTATTGCTGTTTTTGCTCAATACCAGTATATGGCAACTAAATTCTGCATGTCATGGATACATTAGCAGCACATCACAGGGTGATAAAGTTCTTCATTTTAGTGTTTGCCATTCAAGTGCCATCTTTGATTCAGGGAAGATCAGCACTTCAGAGTGTTATGAGATACAAGCAGGCTGTTGGAGAGCAGCCATATGATCTTATTTCTAAGCTTAAATGTTCTCTTCTAGAAAGTTAGTGACTCTCTGGCAAGATGCATGGCTGGTACTTAGACCCAAAGTTGTTTGGCCTTTAACTTGTAAAGGGCTTCCAGTGAATCAAGGATTTAAGCTGAAGCAGGAGCTGTTTAGAGTCAAATGAGGTATGGCCAGCAGGGCTCTCTTCTTGGCTGGTGAGTTTCTGAACTGATAAGCTTTGCTTTCATCGAGGCTGTAGCATTGATTTGCCAATTTTAGTGTGTGCTTAGGATTGTTTATCTTTTTGTTCTTCTGATTAATAGGTAATGACAAATGTAAGAAATGTCCAAGCAGGCTTTTTCAGTGTTCAAGGAGTTTGTTTTTTTTTTAACAGGAAGATTGAAAACAGAATTTTGGCCAACCAACTATAGATAAGTCTGATGTGTTTGTCTTCGTGGTAAGCTGATGGCATCTCCAGGCTTTCAGCAATGAGGCTTTAAACCCATTATAGTGCATCCTCCAGAGTATGCATAGATGCTCTAGATGGTAAATCTTTTGTAGAAATGAAATAGAAAATGTGTTTGGCATTCTTAAGTTTCCCTGTATTCTACATTAAATAAGCTCAAGGAAGATAAAGTGGTGTTGGAGGTTTAGCTGGATTGTTTTTGCCATTACTCTGACAGTCAGGAGCACTGCAGTCAGGTTATGGTATGATTATTTTTGTGAAATGTTTTCTCTAGCTAGAGAGCAGGCAGTTGTCACTCACAAGGTTTGCAAGATAACCACACAGTGTATACTATGATTAGAGCAAACTGCCCATCTTAACTCTTTGCTGGTAGCCTCTGTTGAACTAGATGTCCTACTTTGTTTTTTTAAATTAAGGAAGACATGGGGAAACATCCTGAAAGAGTAAAATGTATTCCAGTTGTGGAGACAGAGTTGTTTCTCAGAGAGTGTTCCTGGAAAGTATTTTTAGGACTTGAAAATAGTTCTTGAGCGTTATAGACTATTATAGACTTAATAAATTGCATGTTAAATGGATCATCTTAGTCTTTATTATACTGCCTGAAGTAGATGGGGCTAGGGAAAGGTCGCTTGAATATTTTATGACTTTTAAGGTAGGACAGACATTGAGATTTGAAATGGTCAGTGCCAGTGTTTGATTCTGCTTCTTATTTTGTCAGAAATGCCAAAGTTGTGTATCAAAGACTATGGTTCTACATTATGGTTGTTTCTTGGCCATAGTGAAAGTCATAAGCGCTGCTGAAGTGGTACTGGAATATGAGGCAGGATTTTTTTCAGGCTTACAGGGCAGCTTAGCAGGTTGTTTTCATAATTTGGGTGTTTATATTTCTTTGGTTAATGGGTGGTGTCTTGTCCTTTTTCTATAAAGTATTATGAAATGACACACAATAGCAAGGGTCTGAAACTGTGACCTCCCAGGATAAAATTACTCTAGAAGGAGAGCTCATTAATGCAAATTAGTGTTTTTCTTTCCTTCTGGCTTTTTTAGAGTCAGAACTTTTCTGTGTTAACTTCCTTTGATGTTGGGGCTCCTGGTAAATGTTTTAACTAAAATACTGTTGAATAGGAACAAATTTTTTCTTTTTACTGTTAGAATACAGGATTGCTGCAGCTGTTTCCCCAGAAGTGAAAAATCATCACACTTTTCCAGAGGAGTACATTCAGTAAGAGACAGTAGACAGTAACTTCAAAGCCTTCAAAAAGTATTTCTTTTTCTGAGCAAACAGTGCCTGGTAGAAAACAAGAGGTTCATTAGTTTGCAGACTTCAGTCTTTCATGGGGTGGGAAGGGACAGCTCTTTGCAGTGACAAGCAAAATATTCTTTTTGCAAATTGGTTGCGGGTGTTTGTGTCAAATAAATGTTGGCCCTTCTTGTTCTAAAAGCCTTATTTCCCGCAGAGGTATGTGTCAGGGTTTAATGCTCTCTGACCAGGTTCTTTTAGATAACCCACATAAGAAGGGTGCAACATTGAATATTAGGGCAACAAGACTGGTGAAGGTCTGAAGCACAAGTCTTATGAGGAGCAGCTGAGGGAGCTGGGGTTTAGCCTGGAGAAAAGGAACGGCCTGAAAGGAGGGGGTAGCCAGGTTTGGGTTGGTCTCTTCACTCAGGTAGCTCATGACAGGACAAGAGCACATATCCTCAAGTTGTGCCTTGGGAAGGTTTAGCTTGGACATTAGGAGGAATTTCTTCACAGAAAGAGTGATTAGACACTGGAATGGGCTGTCCAGGGAGATGGTGGAGTCACCGTTCCTGGAGGTGTTTAAGGAAAGACTGGATGTGGCACTCGGTGCCATGATCCAGTCACCATGGTGCTATTTGGTTGTAGGTTGGGCCCTGATCTCAGAGGTCTTTTTCAGCCTAATTGATTCTGTGATATCAAATGTGTGTGTTTGAAGATACTTGATGTTGTGTGGCTTTTTTTATTTAGCAGAAGGACACGTGCTTATTATGTTTTCAGTATATTTTATAAGTATAGTTTGTAATTAGCAAAATGTAGACATTTCAATACACAGTTCAATTGCAATACCAATGTGATTCCCATTTCCTGTCTCTGTAATATATGCACCATTGTCATGCTGGGCATCCTTCATCACCAGAAAGGATCATGTGAGTTGAGACCCCATATGGTGCTCCTGAGATTTTGTGGTTCAGTGCATGTGGTCACTGAGCAATGTGAGCCTGACCAGCATGGGGTGGGATGCAAACTCAGACATTAGCATTCTTTTGATGAAATCGGGTAGAAACATTCACACCACCAGTTGATCCACTCAGCTGACTGAGGTGGTGTTTATCTAAGGCAAAGGCCACCCTCCTGTCCCACTGTGTAGTGGTCAAGTCAGCCTCTTTGCAACAGCAGTGGTTTGTCACACCCTGTGTTATATCCTGAGCTTCATGGGTGCTTCACCCTCGCTCATTTCCTACAAGCCTTCTGATGTAGAGCTTTGTGGTCAGTCACTGTACTTGAATATTTATAATATCCAAATATGCAGGAGTTTGAGGCTCATTTGAGAAGTTGCTGGTTAATGACAGTTGGTCTGCATGATTTAATCACATGTAAAGTACAAACAACTGTATCAGTGCAGTCTGTAAAATTAAAGCCTTTCTCAATATTACTTCCAATTATATGCACATAATTAAAATATAGATAAATTAGTTCAAAAGCCAAGAATAAGACAGTAAAAATCAGTTTACTTAAGGTAAATTTGTAGCTTGACTTCAGTTATAGTTTGTGAACTTGATTGCACTGTGTTTTATTTATTTTATTAAGACTCTATGTGCCACACTCAGCTGCTTCCGCCTGCTTATTCTGCTAGCATTACTGATTAATTTCTCTGGAGATTTAATTCCTGTTAAAATCTGGTGGATGTCTAAAATTCTCAGCATCCAGGGTTCCAAAATCATCTCACAGATAAAATCGAGTCATAGTCACAATCATGTAGAGTATTGCTGGTTTCAAAATGGTCTGAGAGCTCTTGAGTGCACCTGTCTGCCTTACCTCCACTTTTGGAATCCTGCTATTGCTTCAGGGGTTTGCTTCTGGCTGTACAGTTGGTCTAGGATTTACTGTAACTATTAAGTGTGCCTAAAGCCTTTTTTGTGTGTGTGTGTGCTTGGCTTTTTCTGTCTTGTCATCACTTGGCCATGGTTCTGTGGCTGGGACTTGTATTGAGATTCCAGAAGCACTTTATCTTCTAAACAAGAGGGGGAGGGAAAGATGGCATAAACATCTAGTGAGATAGGTATTTTTAAGGGCATTGTTAGCTAGTGACTCTCTGGAATCACTGTTGTGATGCTGAGCAATGATCTATTGAAACAGGGAGCTTGATGATGCTTAAGATAGATAAGATAGTTCTGCTTTAAAGAAGACTGTTAAAAATGTGCATCTCCAAAACCTCTAGCCACAATGTCCTAATCAGCAGGAGAGGATTTTGCAGTGATTCTTCATATCTGATGGAGCTGACAGAAAAAAAGGATTACTTCCATTCTGGGTAGTCTTTAAGGAAAAGATACATTTTGCAGCCATATCTTTGCCTAGTGGGAACTGTGTCCAAAGTCTGTGTTCATGCACAGGGAGAGTCAGACCTCTGTGCCCATTGACATCTTGTTGATCTCTAGTTCTGTGTGTTCAGGATTCCAGACAGTGCAGAAGAGCACTTGGTATTTAAGTGTCTTACTGTATGCATTGGTGTCTGTGTTGCCCCTGTGCACCTATTAGCCATGCTCTGAATTGTACAGACTTGGAGAAGAATATGCTTTATAGGATCTGAGCTTTTGAAACCTTTTAGTGTATATCATACATAGCTTGATCATACAGAAAGTTTAGAAAATGGGAAGCTTATACATTTCAGTCTGGTGTTCAGTTGAACACTACATTATGTTGAACACTACTGTTTTTTTCAGTGTGGGGAAGGTAGAAAAAAAATGGAAACTAATTCTTATGCTGCGTGAGGAAGTCCTTATTCTTTTGGGATCCCACTAAAGAAAGGCATGAACACTTGAAAAGCAGATCACTACTGATAACTGAGAAAAGGCAATGGCAAGGTATAAAATCATATGCCCTTTCTGATGCTAGGAATCCTTAGATGATACAGCTTTAGAAGGATCTCTGGACAAGGCATGGCACATTGTAGATCTTGTTTGCTTATTGCTCATTGTTGCTCACTAGTACTGTTATGGGGTTTTACAGTACAGAGTCATCCATCAGTGATGGTAGTCAGGTCTGGAATCAGAGCTTTGAAGTGTCTCATGGACAAAGTGCTCTAATATCCTTACCTCATTAATAATACTGCAGTTCCTGAGAAAGGTGCATGTAATGTTTCAAGTGGGAAAGATGGCACACTGTACACATACTTAAAATGAAATGCACATTGATTAGTTACACATTGATTAATTTCAAGTGGGAAAGATAGCACACTGTACACATACTTGAAATGCACATTGATTAGTTACACATTGATTACGTGGACATTCATTAATTGTGCTATTGATTGGACACAGCATGACTCAATAATGATCACACAGTATCCGTGATAATCTCGTACCTGAATGTGGGTCACTGACTGTTCACACAGTAATAATCTTACAGGCGGATCATTACAAACAAGTTGAAAGGTCTTTGTAGTACTTGTATGGCTTGAAAGAGGTTCAGTTTTACAGGGATTGATAGGACAGATTCAGACAGACTTAGGTAGCTGTTCAGATGGACCTGAAGATTCAGAAGGAATCTCAAAGAATCAGAATTTCTTTCAGTACCTCAACTTAAATTTCATTGTTTTTGTGAATATCTGGGCTTTTTTTCACTTTTGCTGTTCTCTATGGATTTGTTTCTCTGCTACGTTTATATTTCATACTTGTAGGTCAGTTGAATTGCTTTATATAACGTTTGGAGGGCTGTATATTAGCTAATTAGTCAAAGTGTTTTGGTCACCAGTTTGTATAAAAATAGATTTTGCTATGAGGGTGTTCTAAATTTTCAGACTGCTGTCAGTGATTGTGGGTCCTTCCATTTGCATTCTCTGAGCAAGAAGAGCTAAAAATTGCCCTTAAAAATAATTGTGAAAATATACTGATGTCAGTGAGCCCAGCTGATGGATAATGGACTTGTGGTGCTAAGCTGAGAAAAGCAATGGTAGCAGTAAGCTGTTGGTACTTCATATTGGTCATGGTAGAAGGAAGGTAGGCCCTTGTAGCCTATGAGAAAGAAGAAACACTAACACATTGCTGTTAACTAATTGGCTGTATTTTTTTTTTCAGAGAAAACGTAAGGGAACTCTGAATTTCTGGTAGTTTAAGCCTTCCAGACAAATTTGTATTTATTTTGATAAACATCCTTTGGTCACAGTTCCATGGTCGTATGATTGATGCATATTTCTTGGCCTAGAAATGATGCTGTGTACCTTGGAAGTGGTCCAAGAAAAGCCCTTCCTGAGGCACTGGTGTATTTTTGTTAGCTAGCATCCTGCTGCTTTGTTCCTTGGTGGAATTAGCTGCAAGTGGGGAATGGAAAGCTGTAGACCTAGAAGCTTCAGTGGTGATGTGTGTGCTGCCTATCCGATACCTGACATTGGCCAGTATAATTTCTTAGCCCATATTTTCTTTATCCATAAATAAATCTTGGCCTGCAATGAAATACTGAACTATTTTAAGGCATCAACCGATGAATGACGGAAAATTAATTGCAGCATAGGATGGAAAAAAATTCTGCTGTATGTGGGTTGTCTCCTTTGGTACAGACCACTGCGGTTCTGGGAATAGCTCCTGTTGGGTACCTTAAAAGGTGTTGCGGGGGCCCAGATCTCTGGTGGGCAGCAGTGCAAAGGGCTGTAGAGAGCACTTGCCAGCAGTATAGAATAAGTAATTTTTCTGGTTTTGTGGAAGTAAAAGTAAAAGATGAATAGTAAAAGCAAAATCATATGCTTGAATATGGTCATTGTGGTCCAGCAGAGAGCAAGCACAGCTGTTTTTCAGATCTAAATCTGTTCGTATAACCCACTTTATATTTTGTGAGGGGAACAGTGATTGATTTCTCATTGGCTAAGCAATTGAAATTTAATTTGTGGCAGTGTTAGACATTTGAAGCTGTTCTTTTCTGAACTGCAAGTGTAGTTTAATCTACAAAGATTGCAGAGGGTTTTTAGAAATTAGATGAGGTTCCAGGCAGAATTATTGTACCATGTTTAATTCTGCTCTGGTGAAAGAAGCTGGTTATAAAGACTTTGTGAGCCTTTATCTTTCTGATTCTATATCAGATTTTCTCTGTAGTTTTTTTCCACCACATACAGTACAGCATTCCTTGTAAAAATGGGAGATAATGTGAATGAAATATGTTTCAATATGACTGGCTTTATTGAGTCTGTCACAAAAAGGTTGTCAAAATAAGCTTGGTTGTTGCACTGTAGTTCTATGCTAATGAAGATTTATTTGGAAAACAAACCTGGTCACTGAGAGAACCTTAACATTTCTGTTTAAGACTATTTAAATTCTTAAAATAATCTTTAAAAAACGTTATTAGACTTTCTAAAGCCCTCATTGATAATATTAAGGAAATGACCAGTCATGTGTCCTTTTTTGGAGTTGTTGTTTGTGTTTAGCAGCGATGTTAGTTGTTACAGGGAAAAAGATTTTTCTCAGGAATAAAATTTGTAATGGCTGTCAGTTCATTTCTGCCTGCCCTTACTGGGAAAGCATGGTTGCTCAGCATTTTTGTTAAGAATGTAGAATCATCTTGGTCAAAGTCATATGGTTGTGGGCTTGTTTTGGAGCAGCACTTAGGCTTAATGGTTTTCTGCCTTATACTAGTGTTTGGTAGCTACAAAGAAAATGAGCTACAAAAGTGGAGTACATGGCCAACAATGTGCGATATAGAAAATGAAGATTGCCATACCTTTCCTGGGACATAAAATGCTGGAATCTTTTAATGTGTTGTCATCTTTAGGTACTTGTGTTTTAAGTCTCAGCACCCATAGAGGAGTTATATACAATACAGTAGTTATTTCCTAAAGCATAAACCTGCCAGCTGAAATGCTGTGCCAGTATAATGTGAAAGCCATTTCTGTGGTCTGCATCTTTGCATGTTAGGTCTCTTCCAGTTAATGTTGGGGGGATGTGGGTGCAGTGAGACAGTCAGCAGGAAAAAAAGAGTATCACTACAGCTTCTCATGTAAACAAAAATCAGAAACTCTGAAGTGTCATTAAATATCAAAGCAGTGCTGACCTATGCAATCGATGTTGTTATTGCGCTCTTCTGCAGTTCTCAAAATTTTAGCTAAAATTACAGAAAACATTACTTTTTATGGCATTGATTTGAAGCTTTTGTACTGTAGTCAAGTTTTATAGCTTCACTTGCATCTGTACACTTGTTTGAGGTTTTCTTAGTGGTGTTTCTCCTTTCTTTATATACAAGAAAATGTAAATAGGCCTGCTTAGAGCACCTTCATTAATGACTAGAAAGTAGGAGCAGGAAGGGAAATTTATCTGGAGTGACTTTCTGAATAGATATTGATGATAATGAGCTAAAGGATTATTAAGTTATTTTGCTGTTAGGATCTTTGCCATCACTGAACATGTTGTTACAGAAATTAGTGTTCTCACTTGCATGTCCAGTGTTTTATTGTTGCAAGTGATAACTGCATGAAAATAAGCTGAATTGTAGATTATTTAAGTGCAATGTTTATAATAAACTGCCTTTGAATAGTATAAATAATTAATTGTTCTTAAATGTGTGGTTTAAAATAAAACACTAGCACTCTCCTTCCCTTCAGACTTTGGTTTTGTTTCTAGGTTGCACGTCTTCAAAAAATCCCTGATGGTGACAATGAGACAATGATTCCTGTACTGTCTTCAAAAAAAGCAAGTGAATTGCCAGTTGATGAAGTAGCAAGTATTCTGCAAGTAAGTAATTTTTTCATATCAAAAGAATACTGATGTCAGCAAACAATAAGTTTGATATTTCTTAAGGACAGATCTTGTAATTGCAAGCTGATGCATTGTCATGTGGTTTGATGTTACCTGCTTCTAAAAGCAAGTTGATTTTTAAATTGTTACTAGAAATTCTCTAATCTCTAAATATTTAAGGAAAAAAATTGGGCTTTTGCAGGGGGAGTGAGATTAAACTTAAAAAATTTGGATTTGTCTGCTTTGAAAATTGCAATTTGTTAATAAAAATCCTAGAGTCAGTCTTGCTATAAAATTCTGTCCTGGGTTTTTCTTTTTTATTACTTCCATTTCTCTAAGGATTCTTTAATGTTCTTAATTTATTTTGGTAGCCTCCATCTTAAGTGGAGAAACAGGACTGAGAAAGCTACCCATTGCCAGATTTATGAACCATTCAATCTGGGTTAATTTTCATGATAGATGGTCTTTTTTCATTTTCTGTATGCTCGACTGCTTGAGGAGTACACCATGATAAATGTTGGTCACTGACAACTCAAGATTTTGAAGCTTTTGAAGTAATTTGGCTGAGTCACTGAACTCCTGACATAACCCCCAAGAGTCTGAAGGATGCCCACAGTTTGGTTTGTTGTAGAGTTTTTTGCAGGGAAGATCAGCAGTCATTTACAGATGTGAAGCAACATCTGCTTCCATAGTTCTTCTGTGAATTTTTTGATTGAATTCCTTAAATACTGCCAGAGTTTTAAAATAATAGTTAGCTTTTATTGTCATACAAACAGTAGTACCAAGCTCGTCTGTCTGATGTTGCCCAAATTCATATAATCGAAGGCTGTGTATTGGGTGTGAGAATTTTCTCCAGCTTCTCAGTGTAATTGCTGTTTCATTCTTTGCATATTTTAATAGGCTAATCTTCAGAATGGCTTAAAAAACTGTGAAGTTTGTCACAGACGGGCATTTCATGGATGGAATGAATTTGATATTAGTGAAGATGAACCACTGTGGAAAAAATATATATCCCAGGTGAAGATTTTTGTCCTTTTTGCTTTTTTGGTTTTAATACTTTTCAGTAGTTTTGCTCTTTATTTTGTTTTGCTCAGCTTTTGTATACATGAACATACTTTGATAAAAGTGAGAAAAATCTAGTTGAGTGGGTAACTAAAACTTGTAAAATTTATATCTAGTTTACCTATTGAAAAAGCTTTTACTTAGGTATGTATCTATCAACATCATAGTGTTTTAATTGTGATTTGTTCTTAAATGTGTGTTCATAACTGTCCAAAGGGTGCCATTCATAACCAGCCTGAGGGCTAGAAAAGCAGAATAAACTTCCCTGTAGTCAAACGTGGTCCTGAGTTGTACTAAGATGAGAGAACAATGCATATGACCATTGGTAAATATTTAAAGGAATGTGAAATATGAAGAACTTGATAGGAAATTTCAAAAAGCAAAACTGCTGCCTTTGATCTGAGGGTGGAGGTGGGACCAGCCTTGATTCTGGTGTCGAGCAGAACTGGCAAGACTCAAGTGTGAATTTGTATCTTACCAGTGTGATATATCTCAAATACATATATACATATCTGATGTGGAAGTGTCACTACTTTCTCCTGCCTACCCATCCCACCTCCCAGCTATACAAGATATTTACACAGACGATTCCTCTAATGAATTCTGATGTTAAACATTTTGGTCAGAGTTTGCTGCACCTTGGCTGTGCAGCAGTGCAGCCCTGAAGTTGCACTCTGTGGTTGACTCTGTGCTCCTTGGGAGAGATTAAAAAGATATTCAGTGCTTTGATGATGGTAGTGATGGGAACACATCCCATCCTGGCTATACTCTGGCATTAATGCTTTATTTTCAAGTGTGTAGGGTCAATTACTCAGATACAACAGAACACTTCTAAGGCATATTGCCCAGGATTATTTTAGATGGGATTTATTAAAATTCTTACTTGCTTTGAGTGTGATTATCGGATCTGCTTTTGGAATGTTCTTCAACTGAATTGTAGGAATGTTCTTTTTTTGTACTATTTCTTAAAAAAAATCAGTACGTTAGCAACCAGCTGTCATAGAAGAAAGATCCTTTATTGTTTTAGCCTTAAAAAACTGTGGAAATTATATGATCTAAAAGGAAAACTTTTATCTTGTAAAAGAAGAAATCATGAATTGAAAGTTAAGAAGTATATTGCTACCTTAATAGTGATCAGTTGCTGGAACAGGATCAGTCTTTTATCTCAAAGACATTTTGAATGTATTTCAAGCTTCTTTTTGTATGTTTAAATACAGTATAAACAGTTATAGAAGATTATTCTTTTTGCATTTAAAATGCGAATCAAGAAATGTAAGAAATATTTTGTTCCTGTTACATATTGAATACAGTCTATTCAAGTCTTTGATATTTAAAAGAAAATGCCCCAAGTAAGCATCTGAACTGTAGAGTTAGCTTTTCTTTGCGCTGCTAGGTTATAAATATTTTAATAACAGAATAATATGTTTCAAAAATAGATCTGGTGTGCTCTGAGGGGTAGGTAAAATGGCCTTTCTGTCAAGAGTGTGGCTGAATTACTCTTCTTTTTAATTTCAGTTTAAAAACCCCCTTATTATGCTTCTCCTGGCATCTGCAGTCATCAGTGTTGTAATGCATCAGTTTGATGATGCTGTCAGTATTACTGTGGTAAGCAACTAAAATTCTGTCTTGGTTGGAAGTACTTGGGAGTGTGTGACCACATGTGTGTTCAGCATCATGAGAATGCCAGTGTGGGGTGGGATCACTTGATTGCAGTTACTGAGTTGGATTTGTGTGTTATCATTAAATCCATTTAGTTCATGACTGGATTTTGGTTTTTTTCTTTTGTTTGTTTGAGAGCAGAAATACATAACAAAATACATGAATAATTTTTGGCTGCTTCTTGCATCCTTTCTCTTGGTAAAATGCCTGTCTTTAGCCATTTGTTCAGAGAAGCAATTTTTGCTGTGTTCTGTGTAATTTTAATCTAAAATTATGCTTTAATTTCAAATTGAAGCCAACAAAAACCTTCTGTGAATTTACTTGAAAGATGTAATCTTTTAAAACATGAAGTAAAACCTGAACTGTCTAGAAATCACAGAAGAAAGATAGAAGCTGAAATAATAAATTTTTGTAGAAGGTTGCAGTTAAATCGGGTGCTAAACTAGTGAGCCAAATATAGTACTCGTAAGTGTTTGTCACTGCAGTTGGCACAGAGAAGAAAACTGTAATCCCTTTGACCTTTTAGGGGTCATAGGTGGTGACTGAAAATCATGATTTCTTTATGACTAGAGGCACGTCCTAGTTGGGGTTTTTTTTCTGTTTTGTCTTACCTCTGCACTTTCTGTGTTGACTTTACTTTTGTACATAACTCAGGGTAACTGGAGGTTTGCTCCTAACCCCTCTAATTTTTTATAAAGAGTAGTTGCCTTTGAAAGATAACCTGTGTGGCCTCTTAAAGATGAAACTTGCAATTTTGAATTTGAGTGTAGTTTGGAATCGTTTGTTGCGTTCCTAAGTTGGATGTAGATAAATTGTTGTATTATGAAATATATTTAATTACTGTGGCCGAAAGTTGAATTATTTTATGTTTTTCTCCGTGGTTATTGCCTTTAATTCTATTTCTTAACCCTCTTGAGCAAGGCAATGAGAAAAAAAACAAGGCAGTTAGTGTAAGAGAGCAGTAATTTCTGCATTCTTTGTTACAGCCTGGGAAGAAATCTTCTAATAGCCTTGTGAACATTGGTGGAAATATCTTAAAATACAGAGAAAGTATTATTGAGTTGAAGTTATCAGCTGTGGGTTTTGTCTAACTTCTAACTAACTTGTACTATTTCGTCATGTTAGTATCAATAATGCCCACTTTATCACCAAGTGAATATTTGTTTTATTTCATTTTCAGATGATAGTGCACTTTTTCTATGACTATACATTGTGTTCAGAGCCTTGGCAACAAAACTCATTTCCTACTAAAGATCAATGACATACATTACTTTTGGTGGCATTGCTGTCTTGAGCTGCTTCTGCCATCCTTTTAGCTCTGCTGGTACAAATGTTAAACTTCTTGTCAGGACTAGGAACTGATGAAGATTAAAACAAAAATAAAATCATTAAATACTTTCCATTTGGCTTCTTAATGCAAGCCATTACACACAGACATAAGTTGAGAGACTGATGTGAGGCTAGGAATGCAGAGCTTTTTCAGTTAGTGTGCTCTCTGGGAGTATAATGTAGCCTCCAAAAACCATGGAGCTGTGATGGAAATATTCCATGGAAAGATGAAATATATATAGTTATTTCCTCATATTCAACTGGTGAGGCTAATGTCTCAACTATCACAAGTAAGGTGCATTTATGTGGATTTATTTAAGAGTTCAAGAGAGTTTTTCATTTGCAAAATGGTAATATCTTGGTTATTTTTAGTAGTTGCTGTGTGTACTTGAAAGGTATAATTAATGGTTGTTGTGTTATGATTCTGGAAGAAATCAGTGTAACAACTCAGCTTGAGTAACACATTCAGTTAATGTAGCAAAACTCAATATGAGAGTGTACTGAAGGAGAAGATGAGACTTGCTTTACAGCAAACTCTAATCTTTGTTGTTTCCTGGAATGGATTAATTTCATTTGCTCACATTCACATCACGTGCTTGGAAGCCCCGTAATGTTTATGGTGAAGTGTTGCAACCAGAGTTGTATGTGATAGAGGGGACTATGAAGGCTGCTCTTGAGGCCTTAGTACTTATCTTGGATTCTTCCTAATGAGCAACATTTTTTAGCTTTTTTGTTTGGGATCTCTGACATCTGTTTGGGTTGTGCCCTGTGTCCTGTTTCACTCTGTGGGTGCCTTGGGCAGGGTTTCTGAGGCTCATCCTCCTCGTGTTCTTGCTAGGGTGTTTTATGGCTCCAGACTGGTTCTTCAGCCTGCTACCTTTTATCTAGTCTTTCTGTTATCTTAGTATTTGAATGAAACCACATCTGTGATGCCCTGTAGTAGTTAACACACCTTTGTTCTGGTCACAGAAAACACCAGTCAGTTTTTCTACTTGTGTCATGGGTCTCTTTCTGCTGCTGTCTCTTACTGTTTAGAAAAAGGAAGCAGAGGCAGTTTTTCAAGTTTGCTATCTAGTTATTAATCTTATTTTTAGTAAAATCAGGTTGTTGCATTCTTGGACATCGCTGAAGCAGGTGCAAATAGATAATGACATTGCTTTTATGACAGACCTGAGAGATACAGAGTGATTTTGAGCATGAGAAAATTAGTTTGTTTCCAAATCATCTCGTTAATATGTAGTAACAACTATGACTGAGCAAAATCAAATATGATTGCATACTTTCGTGGTCGTTTGGAATGCTTTTATCTCAGCCACTTCTGTTCTCTTGCAGGCAATAGTCATTGTTGTTACAGTTGCCTTCGTTCAGGTAAGACAGCTGTTGTCCAAATAAGATCATTGCTTTTATGGAAACTCCTTTATTAAAAAGACTGAAGCAGTTGTCTTGGTGCATTGTGCTGTGAAGGGTTGAGTAATGTGCTTTCATCCAAATCTTTGCTTTTTCTAAAGTGCATGATTTGTCCTGCTTTAACCATGTTGACATTTATGCACCCATACCAGTATTCTACTCAGCAATAAGAGTACTTGTAAGGGAGTCCTTGTAATAAACAGTGTAGAAGTACGTAAACATCTAACTTCATAGAAAAGATTTTGAAAATGTAGCTCTTGCTTTAATTTTGTGCAGAAATGAAAACAAAGATTGTCTTTGTTTCCCAAGTCATAAAAAAGTTTTCATTCTGTAAATGCACAGCTTTAGTCAGGGTGTGCCTAAACCATAATTGCTTTGTGTGTTTGTACTTTATATCTTTAATTATCTTAGTTTTGTAACCTGTTTATCAAGTTAAAGGTGAGCTGTGTTGCCTTGGTTCTCCAGAGGGCTGAGAACATGAGCACAGTATTTTTGTTACTCATTTGTTAAACTGTAGCATTCAATAATGTGTCTGATCCCTGAGTTTAGAAGTATTCTAGTAAGTATTACAAAGACCTGAAGATATTGAAGGAAAATGCAAAGGACCTCTGCTATTTTTTCAGAAGAAATGCTTGTAGGCAAATCTGTAAAATTTTTCGGTGTTTGGAACATATTTGCTTTTTAAGCTATCTAACATAGAACTGTTGAAAGTCATGTCTTATCTGTTTGGAATATTACTTAATACAACTTTATTAATGAAATCAATTTCAGTAACTGTATTTTATGTTATGCAAGTTTTCCCTGTTTAAAACTGCCATCTTATTTATTTTACAAAAACTGTCTCTGCAGGAGTACAGATCAGAAAAATCTCTTGAAGAGCTTAGTAAACTAGTGCCTCCGGAATGCCATTGGTATGTAGTTTTGTCCTTTGAGTCCTAAAGTAAATCATAAGAAGTTTAATCTGAAATGAGTAAATGGGAAAGATTTTACTGAACTTAGTTCCTTTGTATCAACTTTTTATGCTGACATAGGACACACTTTGCTTTTGCTCATTTCAAAGATTGTTTTATGAGCCTAAGAAACTACACTGTGTGGTTGTGAACCCTTTCAGTGACGTTACTGATGTGTAAGCTCTCAGAAACAAGCAGCAAGTCAGAAATATTTTGCTGAAATGTATAGCATTGCAATGTGCAGTAGTGTGAATGCTTTTCACAGCCAAGATGCCAGAGAAGTCACTCTCACTTCTCTTTGTGCCTACAGTGTGCGAGAAGGTCGGGTGGAGCACACACTTGCAAGAGATTTAGTGCCAGGTGATACAGTCTGCCTGTCAGTGGGAGACAGAGTCCCAGCTGATCTACGGTTATTTGAGGTACATTCCGAACTTGGATTTAATGTTTAATAACTTTACTTTTTTTGGGACAGAGGGGAACGGAAGATAGCCACTGAGTACTGAAGTGCAGTAAGTGTTCTTGTTTGGAGTTCACAACTGTCTTGATAGAAAATTTGAAATAATTACTTTGCAAATGTTACATACATTCTTAACCAATGTAGCTAGTTTCTTACTGCAGGACAGGAGAAAGTATTTTCAAGAATACATTATATATAAAATTGAAAAATTCTATTTTTCCCTCTCAATGTTAAGTATGTTGTAAAAACATTTTTTTCAGTCAGAATGCTAAGATATTTTGGCATCTGGTTGAAGGTGGTTTTCACGCTTTATTTGCATTAAATTTTAAGGCATAGTTCCACCATTCTCCAATAGTGGAATATCAGAAAAACTTGTGAAATTGTGCTGGTGTAATCTTTTCTCTCTGACACTTTTTCATCAGTGTGTGTTGTTGTATCTTCTAGTTTACTGAATACTTAATTTGTGGTATTAGCACTGCTGGAAGTGCTTGAGTTGAAGCAATTGCACTATAGCAGCACTTGAACATTCTCTAAAAATGCAGTGGAGAATATATATATATATATATATATATATTAATCTGTCATATTTTGTGGTTTTAGTTTAATAATGTTATTTGTCTGTCAGATTGGTCATCCTCAGTTTGCTCAGTATCTGGGCTATCTGTCCTGTTAGTGTCTGGATATAAAAATCTGTATGTCCAGGTTATCCACAGCTGATAGTTAATTAATCAGTGTTCATTTCATAGACAAATTCTAAATTAACTAGTTTCTTAACAAATTTGTCTGGATTGTGTTGTTAGCCTCTGTGGTATAATTGGTACTTGAGTGGGTTTATTTTTTATGGTTGCAAACACTCTGCTTCCCTTGGCAATTGTGCAGTCCCTGCATTGTTATGAAACTGCTGTTGCAGCAGCACCTACTTTCCTGCTCATGTCTGATACCATGCTATGATAGCAGCATGCTCAGGCCTCTTGCAAAGCAAAGCAGAAGTGGAATTAGAAGTTTCTCAGCTGTCTGCAGCCCTCCACTAGATGATAATTTTTTCCATCCTAAACTATTCTTGCAGATCATTTGAAAATAAGAGCATGTCATCTTATTTTCCTCTGGTGTCTACTGGGCATTGCTACAGGATAGTGGGTTTTAAAAGAAATTATATGGAGACCATATTTTCAGAGAAAGAACTAGATTTGTTCTGCATATTCTCATTGATGCTGTCCTAGAAAACAGTAGAAGTGATAATTAGACACTCTTTGCTTTGGGAAGGCATTTGTACAAATGAGAACTTTTCTGCACTGGTCTCATTTTTTGGGGTCAATCTTGATTTTTAAAATTAATTTGCAGATCTTTTCTGGCCTAGGTTTTCTGTATGTTCTGTGTGTTAATGAGTGGTCCATCAAGTTTTCTGATCATCTTGTCTAAAGCCAGCATATTGAATCAAAAGCTAACATACCTATGACAGTGTAGACTTGAAACACAGTTCTTTTTGGTAGTGGTGATAAATATTTCAGAGCTTGTGGCTAAATTTGAGCAGTAGCAAAGGGGCATCTTCATCTTCCATCTTTGACTCTAGTGAGAGCTTTGTAGGAGTTCTTGTTGCTCTGTTGATCCTTAAAATATTGATGTGCCTCCTTATCATATTTTAATGGTTAAAATTGTGAAACTTACCATTACACTTCCAAATAGTTAGAAAATATTGTCATGGTTTTTTTACCTGTTTTGTTTTCAAAGGCTGTGGACCTTTCTATTGATGAATCCAGTCTCACAGGTGAGACAGCTCCTTGCTCTAAATCTACAGCTCCTCAGCCAGCAGCAACCAATGGAGACCTTACTTCCAGGAGCAATATTGCTTTCATGGGGACATTGGTCAGATGTGGAAAAGCAAAGGTAAAAGCATTATTGAGAGAGAAGATTATGTTCCATGTTTAAACTATTTGAAGGCAGTTCTTACTTTTTAAGTTTACCTCTTGCTGATTAGTATGATACTTTGCAGAGCTTTTTTCAGTGCTGCTTTTTCATACACTAATTTAATAAGAAAATTACTTCCATGAGAGCTCAAAGTCATAGGGAGCAGATGATGTGAAACTCCTTTTTCTAGGTTATGGTGTTTTACTTCTAGAACTACAGTCATGTGTTTGACAATGTGTAACAGAAAATACAATTCTGGCTTGTGTTAGGTGTTACCAGTTTGAGTTTTGCTACTGGTAATTAGTAAGTACTTCAGCAGTGGACAGAAAAGCAATTTGTTTCAGTGAGGCAAAAGGTTTTTTAGGAAAAATTCCCTACTTGTGACAGGAACTAATTCTATAAACCAAGTTAAAATTTTTATTGGGCTAAGTGGCATTTGTCCATGATTGGAGTCAAATGTGTCAATAACAACTAACATTAAACTTCAGATTTGATTTGGCTTTATGTTGTTTTTTGGTTGTTTTTAGGGGATAGTTATTGGAACAGGAGAAAACTCTGAATTTGGGGAGGTTTTCAAAATGATGCAAGCAGAAGAGGTAAGAGAAGACACTGTAGATGCAAAGACAGTTTGAAAGTGTGTATTTCATTCATTAACACTTTGAATTTGTTCCATAGGAACTTAGTTAAACATAAGTTGCTTTCAGTATTTTCCCTTTCTCTAGTGAAGCAAATCTTTTAGCTCTTGGACATGAAAGTAGTAATTGAATGCAGTGCAACAAAATATCTGTAGCTGACCTAAAGATACTACCTGTGAAAATAATACTCTGCACCTGTCCAAATACTTACATAGCTTTCTGTTTTGCTAAATTGAATTTTCTGTGGATGATTAAAAACATGTCTTCCGAGATATAACTGGCCTTCCAGGGCTCTAGTGCCTGTATTTTGAAAAATCAGTTTTATTCTTGCTACCAAGAACTTTTTTGGTCTTGGAGGAAGTGTGGTAGCTTGTAGTTGGCATGATATTTTGTTTTTTTTAATGAATTTTTTATAAGACCTTTTATATTAGATTTGTTGCAGATATCACAAAGCCCTAGAAGAATATTTCTAATAAATATTTGATTTCATTGAAGTATTTTTGAATCTCATTGAATTCTGTGAAGGAACAGTCTGCGTTCCTAAAGTAAATGTATGGAGACATAGGGTATAACTGCATCTTATTCACTAACTGTCTTGAATTTTGCATCTGTGAAGTAAAATGTGGTGCAGTTCATTTGTTAACTGCTGCTTGTTTGCCGTTTATCAAGGCTCCAAAGACACCCTTACAGAAGAGCATGGATCTCTTGGGAAAACAGCTTTCCTTGTATTCTTTTGGTATAATAGGTAAGATAATTTATGTAAAATAATTGCAAAAGATTATCTAAAGGAAACTAGTGTGGGGCCTGGGAAATGGAAGACTAAATCTCTGAAAATCTTTCAGTTCCTGATTTCATTGGTCACTTTGAGTTCATGTCACTAGTCATCTGAAAATGGCATAATATGACATAACTCTAATCATAAGGGTGTTCACTTGCTTCTTCCTGCAACTGTACTTTACTGATTTTTTTGTCCTCCAAATGCTTCCTTTTAAATTGCAATGTGTCTTGGATTCTGATTCAAAGTGTGCATAAATGAGTACCTCACTTAAAGATGTGATTGGGCAACTTGGCTGGCAAAGCTTTCTTCATCTTTGCCATACTAATGGGATCATGACAATGAAATAAATAATAATTTTTTGTAGGTAGCGCAGTCATAAGCTTTGTTCTGGTATTTGAATTTTTTCTTGTCCCCATGAGGCTACAGTGCATGCTGGTTTTACATTTATCCCCTTGACTGTTTTCTTTATAGGAGTTATTATGCTAGTTGGCTGGTTGCAAGGAAAGCATATCCTTGATATGTTCACAATTGGTGTGAGGTAAGATTTATGTTGTGAAATAATGTAGATCATTCATTACAGCAAGTGTTTGAAAGCTAGTGATCTATTTCATAAATATGTTTGCATACACTGCTCTTAACTTCATGTAATTCAAAATGAAAATAGAAAAGCAGATTCTTACATATTTTTAATAATGCAGTGTGTTCCTGTTAGTCTCTTAAATTTTCCATTCATATGGTGATTTCTGAGGGTCTTGTGGAACATCTGCAAACAGGCAGTAGAGTTGTACAGTTTGAATTTTTGTTGCTGAGTAAATAAAGTAGCTGTAATTTTACAAGGCATATGACAAAGTTATTGCAAGCTTTGTCATGTAGTTCAATAACTCAACTTCTACTATATTATGCAATCTTAATCACAGTGTGTTTGCTGAGAACAGCACTGAATTTAGATGGTCTAACTCCATACTCCTAGAAAAGTTGCTGGGTTGCTGATTACATGGCCATAAGTGCAGTGCATAAGGCAGAAGGGTTTCTTCAATTGGCAGGATCAGATTCTGAAGAATTACGCATTTGTGGAGGGGAGAAAAGAAACCCAGGAGCTGCATCTTTGAACATTTACACTGTCATCAAATTTTTTATTTGTTTGTTTTTTAAATGACCTTCAAGGCCATTCCCTCACTTAATTTGCTGCCACATCATGATCTGGCAGTAGCAATTGTGGATCAGTAGTGGCATTTCCCAGTTCTGTTTAGTGCTGACTGCACTTATTCTTCACAATCTGGGCTGCTTTGCGCAGCCCTAATTAGTGTTTTGTGTAGGCAAAACAGATGTACAATTGATTTCTCCCTCTCCCCTACATTTCTTCATACTTTTGCATAAATAATGAGTAGAAATGATCTAATTTATTTCATTTGTTGCTGTCTTCAGCGGGTTTCTTATAATGAATGCTATACAGCTAGAATCACATGGTGACTCCTTCCTTTCTGTTTTCATCTGTGACCAGAAAGCTACATTGGCTACAGAAACAATGGTCTGAATTGTAAATTCATCACTAGTGTGTATTCCTGTATGACATTTGAAAACACTTCTGTGTATTTTCTTTCATTGCAGTTTGGCTGTAGCTGCAATACCTGAAGGACTCCCAATTGTGGTAACAGTGACACTGGCCCTTGGTGTGATGAGAATGGTGAAGAAACGGGCTATTGTAAAAAAGCTGCCTATTGTTGAAACTTTAGGTATGACTAGACTAACTTAGAGATAGTGTTTTTGATGTCAATGTTAGGAAATATTGATAACTAATGAGGAAAACAAAGCAGGTATTCTTATTTTGCTAGCAGCATGTTGGCATCTTTAAAATATTCCTGAACTGAATGCATGTTACATTGGAGCAATGCAGGGAGATGTTTCTGTGGGCCTTCTAACTACTTCTTTTGAAGAAATAAAAAATCTGCCAGTTAATAGCATGTCATGCTAGCAATACACTGAACTGATTGTTTGCTGTAAGATGTTCTTGTTAAGTAAGACTTGTAAAATGTTTTTTAAATTAAAACTTTTTGGTGTAAATTTAGGAATGACGTTGACAGTTGAAAACAAACCCATATTTGAATTTCAGAAAAAGGTTTGTAATCATAATGCACCTTCAGGACGTTATGCTGCTCATATTGGAATGTAAAATCATTTAAAAACTTTAAAGCTCAAAGAAGTTCTGTATGCAGGTAGAGTCATAAAATATGTAAAGCACAGAACATGGAAAAGAAATGGAAATACTAAGTTAAATAATTCTGCTGCATCTGAATTCCTTTTTGCAGTTTGAAGATTGGGAAATTTTTTTGTTTCAATGCCTCTAGCAGAGTTTCATTAGTGTTGCAAGGATTTTTGTTGCTTGTACAGCTCCTACTGTCATGTCCAGAAACGTCAAGACGCTGCAACAGTCTCTCAAAATCTCCATTCCAGAATTAAAAAGGCATATGCAAATCTCAGATTTTTGTAATATCTTCAAGCTTATTAAAATTTGTAGGTTTATTATTAAGTCACAGTAGTGTGACACTTGTGTGACACAAATATTGTGGCTAGTGTTAAATACATGTTGTGCTTTTTAATAAAGAAGAATGACTTCTGTAAAGCAGGCTCTTAGTTTTTCTCCTCACCAGGAATCACAGTTGAGATTTCAGTAATGTAGGTTGAGGTACAGCAGAATAAAATAAAGGAGAAATAGTGAGTAGACACATTTTGTATAAATTGTGAATTTGAGATTTTAATTAGTTTGGAGGGGTTTTTTTATTTATTTATTGGACAAACTCAAAGAACCTTGTGCAATAATTCATTAGTAGTTGAAAATTTGCTGTCTCTCACTTGTTTTTATTCACAGACACCTGCAGTAGTTCTATTTTGCTCAGCTTGCATACTCTTTGTTAGTTACTCAGATTGTTCTAAAAAGTTGTCTTATAACTGTTAATTTGTTATTTCAGGTTGTTGCAATGTCATTTGTTCAGATAAAACTGGAACACTGACAAAGAATGAAATGACTGTTACCCATATTTTTACTTCTGATGGGCAGCATGCTGAGGTATGTCATGTGACACTTAGACTTGAAATTGCCTTTTTGTTTTGTTGTGTGTGTCAGTTGAAACATGCTGGACTTACTACAGGTAAAGAATCAGTTAAGAAAGCTTAAATTTATTGCACTAAACTCCTGTTGCTCAGTTCATTTAATATGCAGCCTTTGAACTGTGCTATCCAAGCCTTCTCTGGTTACAGAAGAGTTTTTTTATATATGTTAAGTTCATAAAACTTCGTGACTATAGGTCACACACAATAAGAGACAGATGCTAAGATACACAGACAAATTGAGAGATTGTTTTTCTTCAGTACAGAAAGTTGAGGCTATTCTGCTGTTACAGGTATGAAGAAAACCCCCTAAAATTTACATATTCCAAACATTTAAAGTGGAGATCCAACTTTTTGCCTTAAAGACAGTTTATTGTGTGAACTATTCATACTGAATATGCACCGTCATTCTTGCTTTTTTATAATGGATGGACCTTCAGGTAGGAGCAGGACATGAAACAATAATTGTTGAGATCAGGGAATTGCTGGAAAGACCAATCATGTAAATCCACAAAAGAGAAGCAAAAGCAGTGAGGTGTAGAACTGGATGTGGGTTCATAGGAATGTGTTAATCAAGTTCTTAAATTCTCAAACTCCTTGATCAGGGTTTTGTTTCCAAAATAGAGTTAATAGACAGTCTTGTAATTTTATTCTGCATGCAAAAATACTGGCATTTTTTCACATTGTTTGCTATTATTTGCCTATATTTTCTTATATATCCTGATACTAGTTTTTTTATTGCTACAAGTCTATATGAATACTGATACTAGCACAGTTGCATCTGGGTTATATCACCTCCTTTTTCCTAATGGAAAGAGAACTTAAAATGGCTGTGAAATATATTAGCTGTTAATGCTGTAGATACGAGGACTTTTTTAGGATCCTAGTAGGATGCCTGGGTTTTATGCATTAAAAATACAATTTTACTGGTTTTAACACCTTTCTGAGGTATAACTGAGAGGCTATTCAACTGTTTTTGGTTTTTTTTTAATAACTCGATGGAAGTAGGACTCTGCTCTGTAATTCCATTCCCCTGCAGGGGGTAT
Organism: Onychostruthus taczanowskii; assembly: GCF_017590055.1. NCBI lineage: Eukaryota > Metazoa > Chordata > Aves > Passeriformes > Passeridae > Onychostruthus > Onychostruthus taczanowskii. Next base: position 3,337,991 of record NW_024500128.1, read on the forward strand.
GCATTATTAATCAGGGTAGAGAAGAATAGGAGGAAAAAGTTAGAAAGCAAAAGAAAGAAGAAAAAAGAAAGCAGGCCTAATACTGTAAGGAAACAACCTACACTACATTTATTTATGCTGAAAAATAAAATTGGTACTGTTAAAAGAAATTAGTCTTTAGTATATTGTATTGAACTCAGACTGTTGCTGCATTAGAAGCTGAGTAAGAAGAATTCATGCACACTTAGTAAAAGCAGCATTATGAATGGCCTTTTGAAATTCTTCTGTAGTTTATTATAGAAAGCTGAGAGCAGTTGACCTGGTGAACACTACATTGCATGCTGCCTCTGGCTGCTTTTCTTGCAGGTTACTGGAGTGGGTTATAACAGGTTTGGAGAAGTGATGCTTGACGGTGAAGTTATTCATGGTTATAACAACCCATCCATTAGCAAAATTGTGGAGGTAAGATCTTGGCAAAGAAAGGTGAGTTTTAACTGATGATGTAGCTTGAGAGCTTTGTATGACATTTACTTTGTGTTTTGTTTTCTCCCCTTTCCTTCCTCATCGATTAGGCTGGTTGTGTGTGCAATGATGCCTTGATTAGAAACAACACATTGATGGGGAAGCCAACAGAAGGGGCTTTAATTGCACTTGCTATGAAGGTGTGTACTTCATGGTGCTTTTTGGATTCATGGCAGGTGGGAAATGTGTAGAAAGAAGTTGTGGCTTTGTTTTTCTCATTTTCTTCTCTTTTGGATCTCCTAGATTTGTATTGCAACTGCTCATCTCCTATGTTTCTTTCTTGTAAATCTTGGGCGTTCTGAAGGATCAGAAAAAAAAAATTACGAGTGAAGTAAAATCTCTATTTTCATCTTTTTGCACTTAGTCCTGTCTTTTCACCTGCCACAAACTGATTTACCTGTTGAATATTGACTGTATTGTCTCTTTCCCAGTTTCAGATCAGTAGCAGAGGGAAGTTGGTAACTGATGTATTGGTGACTGCAGAATTTATAGTGCATCTTAAATGCAGGGCTTTTGAATTATAGACACTGCCCTGAAGTGTTTGGGTTTTTTTCTTTTGGGGAGGGAGGGGGCTTGTTGTTGGTATTTTGTATAATGCTGTGACACACCCATTACAGCTATTGAGAAATGTAGCAAGGCTCATGCTGAAGCCTGAAAGAAGTTTCTAGGTATTTTCAGTGCTAGTTTGCCAAGAAGTCTATCTAAATTGGAACAGTGTGCTCAAAAGGCAACTTTGGAGATGAAATTGTTCTTTAATTAAGTGTTGTTTGCTAACTAAGGTGTTTCAGCAAGTCATCGAATCTCATACCTCTTCGAAAAGAAAAGGTCTTGACATTATGGTGGTATTTCTGTTTTATACAGATGGGTTTAGACGGAGTCCAGGAAGACTACATAAGGAAGGCTGAATATCCCTTCAGCTCAGAACAAAAATGGATGGCTGTTAAATGCATTCACAGAACACAGCAGGTAAACTTCAATCACTGTTTTCATGAGCACTGGCTCTGTAGAATGGTTATCTACCTTGTTTAATATCTTCATTTTTTTGCTTCAGAAGTTTTGAAAAGCTGGCAGTAGTGCGCAGTCCTAAAAATATGGCTTGATAACAGACACAGATTTAGTTTCAAGCTCTTGAAGTAGAGAAAAGGAATCACAAGAAATAATTTCCATAAAAGACATCCTGGAAAATTATTTTAAGTATTTTGAAAACTGAGACCTTGAATGCTTACTTAGTTATTTCTCCTTCCTTCCTTCTTTTTTTCTCAAACATCCAAAGAAATTCTGCCAATCTTCTCCTGCTCCAGTGCTGCATAGTTACATAATGAATTAAGAGCAAGAATATGCATTGATGTTCAGTAGTAAAATTTCATTTGTTTTAAAACACAGGGTTTCTGGTTTCATGCAGACATCACATCCCCAGCTTTGACAAATTTTATTGATGTCAACAGTGGCATGGATTATCAAGAAAACCTACTCTTTAATCTTTTTCTGTCTTCTGGTACTTTCACATACATATGTGCATTCGTGCTTCATTTAGATCCATATAAATATTTTTCTTACAAGTATTGACATAATCACTGCCAGTCTGATAACTGGAGCCTTCTAGACAATATGTGCAACAACAGATGTATATTGGATTTATGGAAAAAATCTTCCAGTACTTCAGATCAAAACCAGTATCACTGTAAAATCTGCTTTGGAAAGAAAGCATTTGACTACTTTTAGCTATATGCATTATAATGTTGATTATCTATGTCTTTGTAAAGAGCAGAAATTGGTATAAGATTTTAATTCATGTAAAGACTTACTGTGTCTGTGTTTTGGAATCAGCAATTTTAAAAGAATGTTGGAAAATTGATAACAGATTGAAAGAGAACATAAATTATTTAAAGACTAAGAAAATACAGGGGATTTAGAAACTTGGAGCTCTCCTAAACCTATCATTAAAGATTGAGGTAACTTGACTGCTGTGCATATGAATAACTTCGCAGGAAGGAAATAGGTATATTAAAAAATAACTTTTTAGGTCAGCTGGAGAGAAGATGAGTGATCAGTGATTGGAAATTTAGCTGAGGCAGCAGTTCTTAATGGAAAGGGGAGGAAGAGAAGGAATGAGTTGATTTAGCACTGGAGTTCAGTGTTTGAGGTAGCTGGTGGACTCTCAGTCCCATGGTATCATCATATCAAGGCTAAGTGGGTATCTGGAAAATATTAAGAGTTACTAGGCCTTGTACAAGAATGGAGGGGATGTTTAATGACCTGTGCAGCTGGTCTGATGAGGCATTTAAGGTCTTTCAGGTCTAATGTCTTGTGTAGGTTGAATTTCTGTCCTTTGCATGGCCTCTTAGTCTGTAAACTGTGACTTGCAGTGCCCATGTCTGATGTGTTCTTAAATGAGATATTGATTATTAGCTTGACTCTTTTTGACTTTACCACTCTTGAATATACACTGTCTAGAGACACTTAAAATAACAGATTTTTGTATTTTGAATTGTAAGTTTGATTTTTGTCATGTTCTTAAGATTGTTAACAAAAGTACACCTCATTCTTCTATATCTGTGTGTGTATGTGCTTGTGTGTGTGTGTGTAGTTATGCATACCCACATGTGCACACAGCAGCTTTTTTTTCTTTTAGGACAAACCTGAGGTTTGCTTTATGAAAGGTGCTTATGAACAAGTCATTAGATACTGTACATCCTATAACTGTAAGGGACAGAGCCTACCCCTGGTGCAGCAGCAGAGAGAGCAATACCAGCAAGAGAAGGTTTCTATGGGTTCAGCAGGGCTTAGAGGTAAGGCTGTTTCAAAAGTCTCTCAAAATATCAAATTCATTTAAATGGCACTGCTTGTTGTTAAAAAAAAACAAAAAAAAACCAAAAAAAAACAACAAAAAACAAAAAAACCCAACAACAACAACAAAAAAACCCACAAAAAAACAAACCACAAAACTGAAGCCAACAACAACAAAGAGCAACCCAAAAGATGGGGATCTTCTTTTTTGTTTGGTTGGTTGGGGTTTTTTTGTTCAGTAGGTGTCACTGTGTTTAGTTTTCTGGCCTGTATAATACCATGATTAAAACTGCAGAGGGTGAGAAAGGACACTTGCTTTCTGTCATCTCCTCCTTGTGACCATAACTGAACAGTACATTGCTACTTAATGGCTTCCATACCTTCTTATAGATGCCTGTGGTTTTTTTTTTTTTTAATGTGAATGTGTTTATTTGTCCATTACTTTGGCTCCTGTCACCTTCATGAGTTAGGCTAGCACAGCTGATTGCAGGTCAGGAGATGCCATTAGAATTATCTTCTGTGTTAACAAGCTGTGTAGAATTTTAAATAAAACAAAATATATTTCACAAGATGATTGACAGGAGTTGATTATGGGCCAGGATTACACATGACTGGATTTCTTTGGCCTCTGTAAAGAGATCTCTAGGCTGTTAAGTCCATGCACAGCTCTTTAATTTTTTAATTTTTTTTAATTTATTTTTAAAGGGAGGGCTACTCTGTAGCTCAGGAAATTTCTAAGATACAAATTATTAGAAGCTGAAAAGATATAGGAGTAGTAGGAGTGGTATTTTTTTTTCTGTTTTATTTGAGCAGTCGTTTGTTCTGTCAAAAAAATCAAGGGTAATGTTTTGAAAAGAGCAAACTTGCTTTTTCCTTACAACTCTAATGACATTTAAATATATTTGAATTAAGAATCCTACTTAAAAAGACATTCCAGAAAATATTCAGCATGTACTCAATGAAATCTACCCATCAAAAGGTAAAAAAAAAATCCAAACTAAAGCAGAAATACATTAACTGATCCTCCCTTTCATCCTGATGCACTAAAGAAATGCACAGAGGAATTACAAAGCTAGATGTGGTTCTCTTTCCACACAGTCAAAATATAAACACTTTCATATGAGAATAAATAGGAAAGTTATCTTTAAAACCTGCCTGTTTGGTAAGGAGCTCTTTAGAAGACAAGAGTGTACCTAAGTAGGCTACTGTGAATGCTCAGCATTGCTAGTACCAAGGTTTAAAAAAGGAAGATATCAATTCCAGCCCTTTGCTTTACGCTGGCCTTTTAGTTAGAAACAGTTGTTTTAAATGCTGATGTCAACATTAATTTGAAATCTTAACATTTTTATTTCTTTTTCTTCTTAAAGTTCTGGCCTTAGCTTCTGGTCCTGAGTTAGGACAGCTGACTTTTTTGGGGCTGGTGGGAATAATCGATCCCCCGCGGACTGGTGTAAAAGAAGCTGTTACTACACTCATCACCTCAGGAGTTGCAATAAAAATGGTTACTGGAGATTCACAGGAAACTGCAGTTGCCATTGGTATGAACAGTTCACTTCCTTTCATATTTTCTTGTTTTCTGCTTAGCTAATTGTTAGGAAGTATGTGTATTAAGTCTTTAACATTCGTGAGTTCTGTATTTTGGATTAATATATGGCACGGTGGAATTAGCAGGGGAAAAGACCCAAAAAACCCATGACCCCAGCCTGAAGTACTTTGGTTTCAGCTTGAATAGCAGCTTTTCCAGTTTGGTTAACATGACTTTGGCTGTTTGAAACTGTATTTTTTTTCATGTTGTTTACTTATTACATATGCTTGATTTCTGATTCTTACTGTTATATCACCACCACCACCGTGCCTACCCTCAGCTTTGGGTGCCTGTCTCTGACAGCAGGAATGAACTAAAAGAGCCAGTGACAAGGAATAATGACATATGGCACTTCAGTGCTGCCTAGTACAGTTTTGTCCATATAACTAAGTTTGAACCTTAAGTATTATTAATAAATATTTAAGCAAAATACTTATCTTCTTTTTACAATACAATGCATTAAAGAACAAGCACTTTAGCCAGAATAAGAATTCTTTATGGACGGGATGATCAACAGTTCAATGTGCACGTGAAGAGTATACCCCCAAACACAGTATTTTATCAGAGGTTTTTTCTTTGTCTCCCTCATGTTATTTTTCATTTTCTGTCATGTTATTTTTGAACTGTAAATTCTTTGAGACAACTGAGCTCCTCTATTTGTTTATGTGACACCTGACAGAATCAATTACAGACCTTTAGACCTAAAAAGACTAAGCAAATAATTATCTGATTTAGGATAGACTTTGTAGCATGTTGTTGTTACTCAAGAGTTCATTTACTCTAACATACTGAATCAGTAACGTACTAAGATGTTCTGCTCCAGGTGTTTCAAATCTGAAATGCTGCAGAAAATATTAGTATTAAAAAAAAAATAATTGAGTACTTAATGGCTTAAAAGGGTGAATTATTATAATAAGGTTTTTATGACTCTTTTACAGCTAGTCGACTAGGACTGTATTCCAAAAATTCACAGGCAATCTCTGGAGAAGAGATAGATGATATGGATATTCAGCAGCTTTCTCAAATAACACCAAAGGTTTGTTTTGATATACTACTGACTGAAATGTGGCAAAGGATACATTTACATATTGAGAAATGCTTTTTTTCTGTGGCAAGCTAAAATATAATTTCTGAGTGACAAATAATATTGTTCTAATAAGTATCTTTTAGTCTGACATATGACCAATATGAAAATCTATTTCGTTCAAACTTGCACAGTTATCTTTTTCGATACAAAAAGATAAAGAATAAATTTCTTCTGTCTCTTTTAGTGATTCAGGGGTTTTTTTATCTTTAACTTTCATTTTGACACCTCTTACTGAACATCACCTTTTTGTATTATTAGGCCATTTTATTTCTGAGCAACTCAGTTTGTTTATATAATCTTAGAGTATGCATGTTCAGACAGTCCATTCTTTTGTAATTTGTAAGACTTGTCTGTGTTTTTAATGATTTTGATCGATCTGAGGTCACTAGTTGGGAATTTTGAAAGGGTGTATTTATTAAGTTACTGCTTAATACGGTTTAGTTATTAAATAACTAAATAGATTAACCAATGTCCAGGTTATGAATTTGAAGATATAATCAAATACAATAGAGGTTTAGGTTTAGCTAGGTTACAAAATTCTTGCATCAAAATGCTGCTCTTTTTGCAAGGGATTGCAAAATTAGACTGCAGCATGCTTGAGCCTGGTGTAAGCAAGCCAAAAGCCAATATTTGCAGTAAAGAAATGTGTATATCAGCTTTCTGCCTTTTCTTAGTGACTCACAGAAACTGGGAAAAAGAACTGTGTGTAATAGTAATTTTTTTGGTTTATGTGGCAATACGTGTTCTTAAGGGCTGTCCACATTAAATAACTGAAATAGATATAAATTTACTTACACGTTTGACCTTTGACCCAATTGCTTTTCTAGGTGTTTGCTTAAAATCTTACTAGGAATTAAAATCGACTAATAAGATTAATAGCTGTATACAGTCTAAACTGATTAGTGAGAAATCTAGCTCTTTGTCAGTGTCGTGGTTTGACCAGGAAGTGAGTTTCTGGGAAAGTTATGGTCAAACCAATCAGTGGCCAGATTTTAAACTGGCACCTGGTGTGACCACTGGGGACTTGGATACGCCTCTGAGAACACGCAGGGGTTAAAAGCAGAGCATTCCCAGAGAGACTTCCTCTTTGGAGTCTGGGGCGGTAAGTTTGATCTGACCTCTCCCCTGCCCAGCTGTGTCTGGGTGGGGGTGGCGGAGGGGGAGGCCATGCGGCCTGAGGGAAGGGAGGCCGGAGTTCCTGCAAGAGGCAGGGGTGGAGGAGACCTGGGATGGTTTGGGCAGCCCCCCCAAGAAAGAATGATAGAGAGACTGTACAGGCTTAAAATTTGATATCTTGTGCCGGCACCACAGCCAAGAAGAGAAGTTGGGGGGGGGGGGGGGGGGGGGGAAAAGGCCCAGCCCCCCGAAAACGGGGGGGGGGGGGGGGGGGGGGGGGGGGGGGGGAAAAGTGCCCAGCCACCAGTAGACTGGGCTGAGCTTTTAATCCCTTTGGAGTTGAAACAGTAGAAGCTGTAAAAATCACTGATCCTCCCCAGCTGAGAACTGAGAGGAGATGGAAGATGGGAAAGAAGAAGAAGGTTTGAGTAGGTGAAGAAATGTCAGCAGTGAAAATGCCCTAGATAGAAGAGATGATTGGAGGGGCTTTAGCTAGGCTTTTCTCTTACATAGCCACGGGTGAAACCCATTTCTTCCGATAATACAGAGACTGCACCTTGGGGGAGGCGGTTGACCAGAAGCCAGGAGTGACAAGGCCGTCAGGAGAAGTAGAGGGAACAGAGACTGAGGGGGAGGGTGTGGTGGAACCCTCTGCCTTCAGCGAAGGATCTCTGTTCCTGAGCCCCAGGCCCCAGGGGAGTGAATATGGGGGGGACAGGCGTCCCAAATGGCGAGAAGCAGCCACTTCTTAGAACTAGGCGATGCATTGTTAAAAAGAGCCTAAAAAGCAGTTTAGATCCATAGACAGTGGTGAAAGCACTGGACATAGAAAGAAGATAGTCACCATAGCAGCTTTCTCTTCGAGCGGCTGCCACGTGTGACACGGAAGCACAGAAGGTTCCGTCTGTGCTTCCTGGAGAGGCCCATGGTGCAAGAGGGAGACTCCTCTCTCCTGATGAACTGGGGGGAGCTTGTGTGAAGGAGGGTATTAGACTGAGAATTGGATGCTAGAGGGGATTTGAGTGTTAGAGGGGTCGGGGGAGGAAGAGTGTTTTGGAAGTGTTCCATTGTAGATTGTGTGTGGTTTTTTTCCTTTTTTCCCTTCTGTTTCTGTGTTGAAGATTAATACAGTGTTGTCTTTTCCCTCCATTTCCAAGTTAGAACCTGCTTTGTTCTGTTCCCAGGTCACATCTCACAGTAACCATTTTAAAAATACACCTTTTCATGAGAGCTCTGGCACTGTGCCAGAGTCAATCTGTGACAGTCAGGCTTCTTGAAAAGGAAAAATACTAACTGTATGGAGATTATGGAAAACTGAATTCCACATGCTCAAATTTCAATTTACAGAGTAGTCCAGAGACCAAGAAAAATCTGAAAATTGGTCCTTCCAAGTGAGAATTTTTGATTATCTTTAAAACTTCAATTGTTAATAATATGCTATAAACTAATAAAATTGAAGTATCCCTAGTAGCTTGTCACTTGTACTGACAAGGAAAAAGGATGTTAATTGTCGAGTCAGCACCACAATTGCCTGTGTGAATTTAGTCAGGAAAGCCAGCAGCAAGCCATTAAACCTCAGTTGCTTCATTATTTTAGAAGGCTTTTAAATTGCACATTCTATCTTGAAATAAGTAGCACTAACTTTGTTTACCAGAACACACTTTGAATCTTCTCTAAAATTAGTGATTTCACTCAATTAAAAACAGCTCACTGGTGGTTCAGCTTAAGACCTAACAGGAATACAGTTGGGCTTTGATTATATTTTTTACCCTCTACCTTAAGAGAATCCAATGCAATTCTTTACATATCTGTCTCTGAAATTTTCACCACTACTTCATTACTCTTTTAATAGGTTGCAGTATTCTACAGAGCCAGTCCCCGGCATAAATTGAAAATTATAAAGGTAAGTCTTCTAGAGGCTCAAATGCTGGACTGTTGCTGTGGGTATTGCCTGTGCTGCCTTTACTTAAACTATAATGTGCTACAGTGTGTCAAGGTGAAACCAGATATGCATCTGATTTGGCAGTGAAGTGAACTTGAAAATATTACCTAGAAAAATGCATAGTGCCCACAAGGAATAGGTAGGTAACATTGTGCTTTCTTCTGTGTAGGGAGCTGGGGATTGGTTGAGATTTTGTGTCACGTTGCAGTTGAATTGACTAGGAGCCTGAAAGACCCATATTTCTGATACTTGTCAGATGAGATAAAAGGGAATGAATTTCAAGCCATGTCTGTGGCAATGCCTCTATTCAACAGTTAACAAAAGAGGGTAGCAAAGAAGGAGGGACTCAGTGCAACAATTGGAACAATTAGAAAAGTAACAAGAAGGAGAAATCAAAACACTGAGACCATAGGGATGCATGCAAGACTTTTAAGAAGGTGATATTGTATTTGGATATTACCATTATCTTCTGTCTTCCTTTAGAGTTTTTTTCTTTTGCCTAAAGGCAAATTTTAAATACCTAGCTTTCAAATTTAGGCTGTGAATATATGAATTGAAGTTTAACCCAGTCTTGTATAAAAGCTATTTAAAACAGAAGCAGCTGCTTTTTTCTTTAGGACGTTACAGTGCAACTGTAAAAAATGGGGGAGGGGGAGCAGTGATACAAACCTTGTATCTAGAATAATTTTTATGGGATGGGTTATTTCAATCTCTGATTTAACTTCTTTTCCCTCTCTTTAGTCCCTGCAAAATAATGGTGCCGTGGTAGCTATGACAGGAGATGGAGTGAATGATGCTGTTGCTCTGAAGGCTGCAGATATTGGTGTAGCCATGGGACAAACTGGAACAGATGTTTGTAAAGAGGCAGCAGATATGATCCTCGTGGATGATGATTTTCAGACAATAATGTAGGTGGCCTTTATGTACATATCTTGTACTATATAGCGTTCATGAGATGTTGCCTGGGTTAAACCAATGGAAGCTTCCCTGAGCTTGTAAATGAGCTTGTAGCTGCTGTAAATGAATTTTCTGGTCAGTCAGGAGTATTAGCATGTTTGAAAACACAACTGAGATGAAATTGTGAGTCTGCTAGCAGTCAGTATATTTCATTCAGTTTTGTACTTCAGAAGCATAAAACTAATGAAAAAATGACAAAGCATTCCACTCATGATTATGTAGATCTCTGTTTGTTTTTCAACTCTTAAACGTGGTGATTTCAGAAAAGGAAAAAAATACTAACTATTTAGTTAGCACAGGTGAAAATGGGTTATTAGTGTCTGGTAACCAGCTGGTTGTACTTGTTCATTTTTTGGTTGGTGTATTTCAAAAAGAGCTTAGCTAAACTTTTCCTATTTTGACTTTAATTCATCTGACTTTTGAAGGTAGTGATTGTTGACAGAGCTGAACTGCTGTCTGGCAAAATAGCCTTCATTTTGAAATTATGCATCAGTCTTGGAACACTTCAGTTCCAAAGTATGACATTTAACCCTTGGAAAGAAGTGAAATGGAGAAGTACAGTATAAGAAAATCTACCTATATAGCAGTATGTCAGAAGATGATCTGAGGTTGTCACACTAATTCAGCCAACAGAAATGTGCTGTTATGTAAAAACATAACAGAGAAGGGAATAATTTTAACATAGGCAGAAGAGTGCATAGGAAGGACAACTGTAGTAAGTACTTTACATGGGCTTGGTGAGGTTTTTGCTGGACTGTGTTATCCAGTTTTGGTCATGTCATCAGGAGAGTTCTCAATAGGAGAGAGAGAAGAGTGGTGAATACTGAGGAAAAACAGAAGTGTGAACTTTCATAGTTTTACATATTTTCCCCACCCTTTTAAATATTTTAAGGTACCGAAGGAATGTTGTTTAATTACTGGGGGAGTGTAAGAAAAAAATCAGTTTTATTTGCAGCAAAGTAGCCTTGATTTGGGTACCAGAAAATCCTCTCTCACAGCAGTAATTGTGATAATGTGATAGGCAAGTTGTGACACATGCTAGGGGTTGTGAAAATGGTCTGTACATATTTCATTCTGGTACAGGAAGAATGCATGGTCCTCTAAAGCCATGCTGTATTTCTGTGCTTTTTTAAAGTGTGTGTGTGGGGGAGTTGTTGGCTTTTTGGGTTTTGTTGGTTTTTGTTTTATTTTTTTTAAATTATCTGACTTGATTTAGAAGGATCAAGGATGGTGGTAAATTTTGAACATAGAGGAGATCTTACTCTAATAATTACATTTTCAGAGTTAAGCACCTGAAAAAATAACTTGTGATTATTCACAATCACAGAATAGTTTGGGTTCTTATAGTCAAGTTGAAAAACAATGACTGCCAAAGTTAAAAGAACCTCAGCTCCATTTGTTTCTTGCTGGTTTTATTGGTGCTTAAATTAATAGCTTTTTTGGTTTGCTTTAAGCTTTTTTTGACAGTAGATTAATTTGTCTTGTAATGTAATCTTTGTTTTTAATTGCAGGTCAGCAATTGAAGAGGGTAAAGGAATTTATAATAATATAAAAAATTTTGTTAGATTTCAACTGAGCACGTAAGTTTGAAAAGCTGTCAGTATCAGAAGTTTCTTGTGAATGAATCAAAGCATGAAGCAGATGCATAAATTCATGTTAATACTGTAAATTTTGAGTAGTATGCTGATATACTGTGCTTTTGAGTTTTCACTATTTTGTGTTTGGTGGCTTGTTTTATTTTTAAAGACCCAGAAGGTAGTGCAATAAACAAACATGTAACTTTGTCACGGTTCTTCCTGTTGAGATGTGTGAAGTGAGTTACTGAAGGGATAATGAGAAGCAGCAGAGCTGCCTTTGGGTCCCTGTTTAAGTGACAATCCCTCCTTACCCAGTGCATGTATTCAAATGGAGGAAAACAGGGAATCAGGAGGTTAGTTTTTCTGAAATCCATGTACTGGTGTGTGGAATGAGCTAACTATATAGTACTGACTTCCTTTTCTTGCGCACACAGATTCATGTGCTAGCTACATAACGTGTATATAAGACAAGAGGACAAGAGTCTATTAAGCCTTAGCTTCAAATTTTTTGTGAGTTTATCTTATTGGATCTGGACTCAGGGACATGTTTTTTCTCTTCTACCATGTTGTTCATGTACTTTTTCGAAGCCTTCACGACATTTCAGAGTGGTCTGAAATTTGCAGAAGTTTAAAAACCAAACAAACAACCAAATCTAAAACCTCTAATAAAACAAACTCAAAAAAGCCCCACAAAAATCCCACAAACAAAAAATACCACCCAAAAAACCCTCCAGAACAACACAAAATTCACAACAAAAACTCCCAACACAACAAAACCCAGAAAAGACCAATTTCTTTACCTGCATAAACACTGTAAGAAGTGGCATATACTTTCAGTATTATCAGGTGTCCTGTCTAGTCTTACCAAGACTAGACTAGGAATCTGCTGCTGAAAAATAACGTAGCACAGATGTTCTAAGAAAGTGTGCTTACCTGTTTTTGATTAATCAGTTACCCGTTGTTTTTTTCTGTCCCTCTTTACAGGGAGAGCATAATAGGGTTCAGTACTGTGCTAAATTTGGAATAATTGTAAGCCTTACTTTATTCTTCTGGTTATGAAACCTCTTAATCTTGCACTGAGAGCAAGTAGTACATACTTGTTTACAGAGGTTTCTAATGCTGAACTTGCAGCCAGCTAATCTGTTTTTCAGTCTTTGGCCTGGCCTTCTCATCTTGCTAGTAATGAGGAGTGGTTGTCGGTATTTTTAGGGAGGTTGAGTAGTACCTTGCCTTGACTGACCAGGCAAACCAGGGACAGGTGCACACAGTGAGTTTGTTTACATCAGGAGGGGAAAAGCAGTTTATTTTTCAAAACCACCTTTTGAAATTCCACTTTTGGCACAAGAAAACTATAGGACCCAGTCCCCATAAAGAAATCAATTAGGTAATGGTGAGTGATAATTCTGAAGTGTTACCTAAAAGTTTGAGAGGTTTTAAAATGCAAATTTGCTGCCTTTTTATTGCCAGAACAATGCTGTTTTAAATAAGGACTATGTTAGAATGAGTATTCTAAAGGATTTCATGCTCTGCCTTTAAAGTTTGACTTAATGTCTGTCATGATTCACACTGTCAAAATATGTATCCACTCCTAAACAGTTGAAATGTTGATTACAAAGCAGTTATCAGTGGATCTTCAGAAATGTTCAATGCTGACAGTTGTAAAAATGGATTCTTTCAACAGGAGTATAGCAGCACTGACTTTAATCTCACTGGCTACATTAATGAACTTTCCTAATCCTCTCAATGCCATGCAGATCTTATGGATCAATATTATTATGGATGGACCTCCAGCTCAAAGGTAAGTAATTACTCTTAACTCTGTTAGGTTTTGTAGTCCTTTTATTTCAACAAGGGAAATGGTTGCTCTTAAAGGAAACTGTGAAGTGTTAAACTTCAGTGAGATGTTTCAGAAATAGCAAACTTTTCTCTACAACTCCGTGAAAGGTGGATGTAGTCAGGTGGGGGTTGGTCTCTTTCTCCAGGCAGCAAATGACAGAATGAGAGGACACAGCTTTAAGCTGTGCCAAGGGAAATGTATGTTGAATATTAGGAAAAAGTTTTTTGCCAAAACAGTGATAAAGTACTGGAATGGTCTCTGCACAGAGAGGTGGTGGAGTTATCATCCCGGATGTGTTTAAATAAAGGTTGGATGTGGCACTCAGTGCCATGGTTTAGTTGAGGTGTCAGGGCATGGGTTGGGTGAGATGATCTTGAAGGTCTCTTCCAACCCAGTCATTCTGTGTGATTCTGTGTGAATTTTCTCTGTGAACTTCAAAGTTTGTAGTGTGTTTCTATGTTAATTCTATTTGGTTTGCTTTAGTATCAAATTATATGGGGGCAGCAAGGATATATAAAGATCCATGGCTATGCCCTTGAAACTTGCATGCAGGGTTCTGGCTTCCCTCTAGGCTCTTCCTTTGACCCTCTTCACTACAAGTAGATTGGGGGGTGAGAGGTGGTGAGGAGCTAGCATTAAATCCTCTTTTTCTCAACTCAGAAAATCGAATCCTTAGGTTAGAAGCAGTGAATTAATTTTATGATGATAAAAGTATAAAATGTTCTTTTAATTGTAAGCCTTGGGGTGGAGCCTGTGGATAAAGATATTATTCGAAAACCTCCAAGAAATCTGAAGGACAGCATTCTGACCAAAAACCTGATCATTAAAATACTGGTTTCATCAATAATTATCGTCTGTGGAACACTGTTTGTCTTCTGGAGAGAGGTATGACAAAAGTATAAAACTTAGAGCAGTAACAACCTAATTTATAAGAAATCCTTTTTATACCAGCAGCTGGAATTCAGAGTTAATATGAGCTTTGTAGTGAGTTTTGGCCATGCTTATTTAATACTAGCAGAGTACAGAGGAAGATTTTCAAAACATAGACTTTTTCAGGTTCCAAATCTAGTTTGGAAACTTTGCCCATAGAAAGTAATTATGCAGATCTTCTAAGCAGATTATTATGAAACAGCCATTTGACTTTGTTTTCCCAGTAGAGAAAAATGTTGTGTGAACATTTGGTAGTGCATCATAGAATTCCTGCTATTCCATGTGTCAGTAGAAATGTTGGTCAGGAGGCTTCATTTAATCATGGCTTGGAATTACAAATTTTTATAAATTGAAGGAAATTTCACGTTTGATTTAATAAATCGGCTTGGGACAGACAGCTGCCTTTTGCTTTCATTCCCTAACTGGTAAAACTTATTGTAGAATTATTGTAATAATTTTGTTTAATTGACTGTTCAATTGTGGAGGGTTTAAAGCATGCTAAAGCCATTTCATTTTATTTTGTTGGCAGTTAAGAGACAATGTAATAACACCACGAGATACAACCATGACTTTCACCTGTTTTGTATTTTTTGATATGTTCAATGCTTTGAGTTCTAGATCTCAGGTAAGTGATTCATACTGTCCCATTTACACAGTATTAACACAATAATCAGTTTTCTTTGAGGGAAAAGATCTTGCTGTGTTTGTTTCAAGTGTTTTCCTGCAGATTTACTTCACATCTGCTGTTAAACTCAGAGTTTTATGTATTTACTAGGTAGGTAATTCTTAAATTACAGATAAATTAATTACTTAATTTGTTTACAGGGTGGTGTCCTGACAAAAGCAAGAAAGTTGTTATTAAGAGCTGAAGTGTGATGATCCTTTGTATTGCTGTGTATACTTAGTTGGTTTTTTTTTTCTCTTCCTGGAAATTCAGTTCAGCAGCCTTACCAAAACGTGAAAATTCTTGAAGGCCCATAGTCCGAGGAAAATTTCTGAAACTGTTCTGTATTATCTCTGTATATTTTTTCATTTTAAGGAAACAAGTCTGAAATTTTGTGATAGTACAGATTACTACATTTACTGTAAGTTGCAGTCTTATCTGTTACGGAATAGTATAGGGGTAACCTTTTCCTGATGAATTCTGCTTGTGGAATAGTAAGATCAATATGCAAGTTCTTGACTATGAAGACAAAAATTGTACTCTATTTACCAGGGAGAAAATGCAATTAACCTGTTCAAGAACTTGTTCTGGGTTATCTAAGAGGTCAACAGTAATATTTTATATTTTGCTAGAAGTCTGGGTGAAAAGAAATTGTAGTTTCTTGTCTAGATAGTTAAGATTGCATGTACCTTGTAACATATTATTGTTTTTACAGACAAAATCTGTGTTTGAGATTGGACTTTGCAGTAACAAAATGTTCTGCTATGCTGTCCTTGGATCTATAATGGGGCAGTTGTTGGTCATTTACTTTCCTCCACTTCAGAAAGTTTTCCAAACAGAGAGCCTGAGTGTCTTGGGTAAGAACTGTTCCCTTTTCAAAACTGCTCATTAACAATTAATTTATGAACTTATAACTTTATAAAAGTGTAAGAGCACTTTCTGGCTGTTTGCATACAACAGGAACACAAAGCCTGCTGATGCTTTTTGTTTTGTGAATTTTTTAAAAATATTTTAAAATCTCTCTAGAAGTTTTCTTTGGGAACCATGATTTAAATGCATATGGTACATAACTGATCAGTGTGTTCTTAAATTTTTATAAAGGTGCTTATTTATTTGGAAGTTTTTAACATAAATTTTGTTGCAGGCAAAATTGACTTTGTAGGTTTCTGAACACTGTTAATTTAACTAGTTCACAAATTTTTTCTCTAAATATAAACACCGTACTTAGAAAGCCAATCCTTTAATATTGATTGCATTGTCATAGGGTGAAGAAACAGGAGGATTTTAAAAAGCTATAGATGCATAATTTTGTTGGCAAAGGTTTATTACTTCTGTAACTTTCTGGATTTAAGTGATTATAATTAAAGTTATTTATTGTAGCATAATTTCTGATTATATTGATATTATTTTTTTCAGAATTAAGTTAATTAGGTTGCTGAAAATAAGTCTATGAAATACTTTAAAAGCTTTTAATGTCTTGTGTGTAGTTATGATTTGTGCATAAACCATGCATGTTAATCTTCTGGGCCTGCAAAGAATTGAATCTTGCTTCATTTCTCCTGAACTTCCCAATGATTGGGAGAAAATTTGAAAGTCTTGTAAGTCTTCTTCTTTTTTAAGTCTCCCCTCAGCCTTAAATAGCAATTTTAAAGAAAGATAATTATCTCTTCCAGATTTACTGTTTCTTCTGGGACTCACTTCCTCTGTGTGCATAGTGACTGAGCTAATAAAGAAGTTTGAAAGAAGCAAGGAAAAGATCCAGAAACGTGGAAGTTCTTCTTCATCAACTTCGTCTTTTCTTGATGTATGATGCATATTGCATTCTTGTGTTTGCAAACTTAGCGATTGCTGTCTAAAGATGTTGGAGAAAGCAAAACACTATCTGGAGGATATAGAAATCCTGAGGGCTTTTGACAAGTCCTTTGTTTCACTGGCTGATGAGGAACTTCATGTTTCAAGACTGTTTAGAATTTAACTTCCAGCTGTGGAAGTAACAAATGAAATTATGCAACTTTGGTAACATTTTTCCTCAAGCATAAATTTACTTTTAAGATTGAATGGTATTGTGGGGGGGAGGGGGCAGGGGTTAATTTAAAGAAAGATCTAAGCCCAAGTCCCATTTTCTGCACTTAAAAGATACAACTGTGTAAAATCCTTCTCTTAGATATAAATATTTTAGTTTGTTTTTATTTAAAGCATTGTACTATTCTACTTTTATGGTGGTGGGACTTTGCTACTAATACAAGGATAAAAATATTTCAGAGGCATTCCACTGGGTTTAGAGTCTGTCACAAGAGTGCCATATTCTAGCTACTGTATTTATTTACTTTATCCTGCAATGTGTAAGCGGCTCAAGTACCTTGTGCTACAGTTTTTTTGTATCCCAAGTTTGGTTTTTTTTTTTGCACAGGATGTGACCGCTGTCGGATCACTGTTTTTCTTTTCTTTTTCTGTGATTGAAAAGCCTATACTGCAATTTGAAGTAAATGTTTGCTTTTCTTATAAGTGTGTCGTCTCTTTGTTTTAAAAGAAACTGGCATTTACACCAAATGAATGAACTTGTTTTGATATCATTAAAGATACAGACTTTGTTTCATATCTTGTTCCATATTGACTTTAGCTTATGACTGTGAGATCACTTGAGTGCTTTATATGACAGTAATTCTGGAAATTATTTGTAGTGTACTGAATTAGAAAATTAATGCAATATATTATTCAATTTCCTCGCTGGGCAAAAAAACCCCATCCATCTCTCAAAGAAGCTTCATTTTCCTTCCTGTTCATAAAAAAATCCCCCTTTTCCTGGTAGGGTAACTTTGAATTTTAACCCACAGAATTATTTTGGAGCTAGAAAAGCATTATAGTAGATTTGTTTTGACATTGTAAAATTATTTTTAATATATTACAATGTCTGAATACTTTAATATTCACTAATTGGAAATAGTGCTTTCCTCAAAATAGTCTTGCCGTGTTGTCATCAGTGTCATCACCCTTTCAGGAAATGCAAGGAACTATCACCTAAAGCATCTTGAAAAGAGGATGTCTAAAGATTGCTGGGGGAGGTCAAAGACCTCCAAAGCAGTATCTCTTTCCCTTGTACACTTGTGCATGTGCGTCTCTCCTCACTCTACCCTGAAAGTGTGGCAGTGGCATTGGCTCTGTCCCACGCTGTCACAGTGCTCATCCTGCCATTTGGGGGGGACTGGTCTTCAACAGACACTGGGATATTTCTGCACTTGCCATTGTGACTTGGCCCATATGCCGTGCTCAAAAGTGCAGTATGAATTTCTCTGCTAATGTTACTGGAATTGTTTTCTTCCTTTTGCCTGTGGGACTCCTAGACTTTGCCAGGAAATGGGGCTGCAGACAGCATGAATGCCCATTCAGTCAGCTTTATACATGCAGCTCATCCATGGCTCCTCCTGACCCTCAATATGTCCATAATACCTGGACTACCAATGTGCTGGAGATGTGATTGTGTAAAGACAAAGATCCTGTTGGCCCTCAAAGATCATTTGGCCCTCATCTCTTCCTGCGGTTGTTACCACTGAGCTGGGAGGGCCTGAACAACATGACCTCTTACAGAAATGCTCTTGTGTCTTCAAGAGAAAGTTTCTTACTTGCAGCAGTTCTGCCTTTCAGAAGTAGGGCAAATTTGACAGGAGTTGAACAATTACTGTCTTTGGCAAGTAGGGCTGTGGCTGTTCAATATTGTAGTGTGTTCAGTATTTCAATACAACTTCAGAACATGTCATTAATAAAATCCTTAGTATTCATTAATAAAAGATAGTAAAAGCTGGCAGTGCATGCTCATGAAGAATCTTGAACAAATTGATTTTGTGAAGGGACAGCAGCTACACCTTTCACATAATATGTCTTATCTTGTGGTTGATATTCTTCTATGGGTTTTGACTGCTTTGTGCTCTGCTCTTGGTCTTGGAGTCCCAGAAATCTAGGTAAGTACAGATGAATGCTAGATTGTTATCTTAGCTTGGAAGTGTCATTGCCAAGT
The DNA here is from genome assembly GCF_017590055.1 of Onychostruthus taczanowskii. Lineage (NCBI taxonomy): Eukaryota > Metazoa > Chordata > Aves > Passeriformes > Passeridae > Onychostruthus > Onychostruthus taczanowskii. The sequence continues at coordinate 3,356,986 of NW_024500128.1, forward strand.
CCTTAAACAAATGTTACCAAGTGCCCCTTTCCCAGCACAAGTCTCACTTTCTGAATAAGGTACGTCATTCCAGACAAATAAAATTTCAGTCTCTTAAGGACAATTTTGCCTTATTGCAGGGTGGGCTTAGTTGAATGCAGTTCACTTAAATTTGCTAGAAGTTTTGATGCTGTGTTTTCCAATGGAAGGAAAAATACTAACAAGTAATAAATCTAGTTAAATGTCATTATATATAAAACATGCCTGGACTGAATTCCACTGCCGTTATTTTGGCTCGTCTTGTGATTCATTACCACTTTACAGCAGGTTTGAGAGATTTTTTCCCCAGAGCAGTTGAATCAATAGTGGGAACTTTCCATAAAAATTAAGAGACATTTCTTATGGGGTAGAAATAAGCAACAGACAAGGAATTTACTTGCTTCTACTGAAGCATGGAATAAATAATTTTGGTTTTAGTAAGTAAAGGCCCTTTATTTTTTAATTTTCCTACAAGAAGATGGAAGACCTATAATGAGTCAAAAAGGAAAACTGTTATACTTTAAATTCTGCATGGTAACCCTAGAATCAGTAATTATTTTCTTCAGCCTACAGGACTGGGTTTTGCAATGAGTGTGTATTATTTCATTAGCAATAATGAACAGCTGAATTCTGCATTGAGAACATATTTCCACTACAGCAATTCTTAATTGAGTCAGCTTTCCCGAAGATATTCTCAAAATACCCTGTGGTCATAGCAGTGTTTTTAATCCCAAAGTGGAATATTTGACCTTATTCTAGTCTTCTGAATTATCTGATTGAAAATATTGCAGCGGCGGCGGCTGACCTTAAGGTGTGTCCCGGCTAGGAAAGAAACATATGCATAATTTAAAAACTGTTCTCAGTGTTCAGGTCAACATCCTCAAGCCAAGGGTGGCTGGGAGGAAGGGAAGTCCAGCGATCTTCTTCATCACTGCTTGGTTGATGTTGACAGGGGAGATCAACCTAATAAAGAGAACTAAAAGTACAGTTTTAAAAATTCTGTAACGAAAAACAAAGGGAAAACATCAGGAGAAATCAAGAGTCAAGGTTCTGCCCCGGGAGGAGGTCCAGATCTCCAGAAAAAGGTTTGCGCCTCCTCCTCCAACAGGCTTCTTCTACCTGAGCCACAGTTCGGAGTGTTTTGGACTTCCTCGGGGTAAAGGGCCTGACCCATTTGGAGGGGACCCACTTCAGGCCTGAAGGAGTGGACACGCAAGCGTATCCCCTCCCCCAGGTGACTAAATCAAAGGGCCCCTCCAACTTCCAGGTCTCCGGATCCTTTATAAGGACCGGAGGCCTGTCCCTCGGTTGCAGCTTCTCACTGTGATGGATGATAGGTGGATTTAGGTTATCAAAAGAGCAGTTTAAAAAGTTGATGGTATATAGTGCTCTTGCGAGTCGGACCTGGGGAGGCTCCATCTTCATTGCCGAACCCTGATGTTGTAGGACTTTTTTTAGGCTCTGATGGGTCCTCTCCACCACAGCTTGGCCTGTCGGGGAATAGGGGATGCCGGTCTTATGCTCTATTCCCCATTGCTGTAGGAAGCTCCTGAATTCCCTGGACTTGTACGCTGGGCCATTATCTGTTTTGATTATTTTTGGGATGCCCAACACGGAGAAAGCTAAAAGAAGATGTTTTTTGGTGTCAACTGCTTTCTCCCCTGCATGGGCAGAGGCATAAACTGCACCAGAGAAAGTGTCCACGGAATCATGGACATAACTAAGTTTGCAAAACGCAGGGATATGGGTGACATCCATCTGCCACACCTCACACCTGCTGAGGCCTCTACGGTCTGTGAATTGAAATTTGGCCAGTGTAGCTATCCAATGCGAATTGCAATGCCTCGTTCCCTTGGAGTAGGTGTTCCAACATTGCCTTTTTTGCAAGCTGCAGGTGATTTGTGGTTTTTCTCTGCCTAAGACCTGGGCCCAGGCTACCGCAGGTAAAGCTGTCTGTTGTCGAGGTTTTGGTAGCTCTGGGTCCCAGGTCAACTCAGGGACAGGAATGGCTTGTGCCATTCATCAAAATGGGTCTAGGTATAGCCTTCGTATGACGAGTTAAAGGAGAATGAGACAAGTCCGGTGAAACTGTAGCATCAGGCAAGCTCTGTTGGGAGTCTCCCCCCTTTTTCGCCCCCCCACGGGATGTAAATAAGCCTGCCCTATTTGTATCTCGGCGCGGGGAGGAATCGTGCTCGACTCCTAGTTTTTTGCCAGGGTGTTCCCCTGAGGCCTCTGTTTTTTCTTAAAGTCTATGAATTCCTGCCTCAGGGGACACTCTGGCATCCAGTGGCCAGTTCTTCCACACAGGTGGCAAGGATCAGTGGTCCGGCACGGTGCCCTTGGGGTGGTTGAAGGGTGGCTAGGGGTTGAAGGGGTGGAAGCGGCAGCAACTTCCTCAGTGTCCACTAACGCAATCCTCCGAGATGGTATTCGGTGTTTGGGGTCGAGCTCCTCCGCCGGGATAGAAACTTTCCGAGTGCAAACCTCCAGCATCTGATGTAAGGTGGGAGGCGGGTCCAGGCAAACTGAGGATGGCGGCTTTGCAGGCGGAGTTGGCATTTGCAGCCACCACCTCAGTAAGGATCTCCATCCGAGCTGGTTCACTCTGGACCTGCAAATCAATTGCCTGGCGGAGGCGCTTGATGAAAGCAACAAATGATTCGTTAGTGGACTGAGTGATCTTGGAATAGGTTATCAGAGGGATGGAAGGGGATCGCAATCTGAAAAAGGCACTTTCAGCCGCCTTGGCGCTTTCCTTCAACGCCTCCTCGGGGACGTACCACGCCTGGGAATGCCCATCCCCCCAACTCCCCGTCCCACACAGGTGGTCAGTAGATATTGTTCCCCCCTGCAGATCTGCGGCAGTGCGTGGATTTTCCCATAAAACTGGTAGTAACTTAACGATTTCCTTTTTCCATGCACTCTCCCACATTATGTACTCAGTGGGATTAAGGAGGCATGAAAAAAGTCGCCGCAGATCCGCAGGGGTGACCACCGAATCGGAGAGTGTGGCCCTCAGGATTCCCCGGAAGTACTCACTCTCCCGGGAGTAATCCTTTTGAGCCTTACACAACTCCTTGATAGTCTGGTGTGGGAACGGGGCCCATTGGACTCCTTTTGAGCCTTACACAACTCCTTGATAGTCTGGTGTGGGAACGGGGCCCATTGGACTTGGGCCGCTCCCTCCCTCTCCGGATGGTAAGTGACCGGAGCCGCCGATATAACAAGGATTGGCTCCGGGTCCCGGCCCCCAGCCCCCCCCTCCCCAGCACCCGCTTGAGTGTGGGAACCGGAAGGGGGAGCGTGGGAACCGGAACTGGGAGAGGAAGAGGAGTGGCCTGGGATGGGGGTGGAGACAGGTGGTATTTTCGTTTCCGCCTCCAGGGCGTGGTAGGAGGGCGGAATCGACACCGGAGGAGGAGGAGTCGCGGAGGGAGGAGAAATGGGAGGAGACGGGGGTGGGGCGGTAGGAGAGATAGAGGAGGGGTAAGGGGAGGAGTCTGGAAAATTGAAGGGGTTGTTTAGGGAGCGAAAGGGATTGTGGGGAGAAGAAAGGGTTTTGGCGGGACGTGCCGTGCGGTCCACGCCACTTTGGGCTCCACGGGAGCCATCTTGTGAAAAGTCAGAGGGTGGGAGATTAAATTTAACTGAACGTTTAGAAACTGGGGACTTACGAACTGGGGAAAAAGGGGAACAGGGAGAGTCCCGAGGAGTTTGGCCAGAACTCCTCAGGCAGGGGGTTTGGGACTTTTGAGGAGAGCCAGGGAGATGGTAAAGACCCTGCGCGGTGCTGTCGCGGTCTGCCCCCCTCAAAATCCCAGTTTTCGGGAGAGCAGGAGAGGGAGAAGGGGTAGTATGGGAAGAACAGGGCAAACTGGGGTTCAAACTGGCTTGGGATGGCTGCCTCCTCAGTTCCACACGTGATTTTAAAATTTTTTGAATTTGCACACTCCAAAATGTTATTTTTGAAAGTGAAGAATCCCCTGATCGGCCTAATTCGTCTAATTTTGAGCAAACCTGGGTCCAAAACCGATAATCATTAATTTGGTCAGGGGATACTTCAGGGAACTGGGAAAGCAGCCATGCCGTAAGTTTTTGAATTTCACGTTTCTTAAACTTTTCAACCCCCCCACTAACAAGGATGCCCGCAACCTGGAGATAAAGTCTCTTCTGAGTTGCCGAGAAACGTGCACCCATATTTAGAGATTTTTGGAAAGATGGCAACTCAATCCACCCGCTGCCCAGAGAGAAGGAGAAAATAAAAGTGAAAAGGGGGACCCCCCACCGAGCCCTGCCGCCGGACTATGCCGGCAAAGGCCTGCGCAGTAAGAAAAAGGACCGAGTGAGGCGGTCCGAAAAGTTAAAAAGGCAGGGCAAAGAGAAAAGGGAAAGGGAAGAAGGACTCACGTTCGGCGGAGGTCAACTGAAATCCGGGGCGAGTGGCTCCTGTGGTGGGACCGACTCCGTGGGTGCTTGGAGCTGCCGATCCCGGTCTTCTGGGAGCGCCACCCACCAAAAAGGGGTCTGCTCTACCAGAGGTAGCTTGACGGCCAGAGAGGAACTTGCCAGAGTCCAGTGGGTAGAGCCCAATGGTTCCGGGATCCTTGTCCGTGGGGTCCGGTGGTGGTCTCGGCCCGCCCGACGTTGGGCGCCAAGCTGCAGCGGCGGCGGCTGACCTTAAGGTACATCCCGGCTAGCTGCGGCCAGCCGCCGCCGGCAGCACGGGGGCACTCTCCCGATCCAGGGCTCGGTCAGGGGAGCGCCTAAGGCTTTCGCCTTGAGGGACGAGGATCCGCGGCTAAGAGACAGAGGGCTGCTAACCCACAGGAGGCAAATGAAGAGACGGACTCCAGCAGTAGTGCAGTCTGGGTTTAATGCCCAGGGGACCTACCAGCTGAAGACAAGCCAACTGGGCTCCAATCTGGGTTTTTAAAGTGGGCGGGCGGATACAGAGAGGCAAAGTGGTCTTCAGCAAATCAGAGAAAAGGTGGGTGTGGTGGTAGGATAACAGACACATAGGGAAAACCAATGAGGGTAGAGCAGGGGTGGAGTCCTAGCCCCTGATCCAATCACTCGATGCCCAGGATGGAAGATTCTAGACAGAAGGGTTGGGGCACCGAGTGACAGACAGGGAACCAGGGAGGGACTGAGGGAATGGATACATTAGTTGCTAGGGGTAACAGGGAGGAGAGATTTGACGGATGTTAATGAACTGGGTGCTGGGCAAACTGCAGCGGCGGCTGACCTTTAGGTGTGTCCCGGCTAGCTGCGGCCAGCACCGCCGGCAGCACGGGGGCACTCTCCCGATCCGGGGCTCGGTCAGGGGGGCGCCTAAGGCTTTTGCCTTAAGGGACGAGGATCCGCGGCTAAGAGAGAGAGAGGGCTGCTAACCCACAGGAGGCAAATGAAGAGACGGACTCCAGAGGTAGTGCAGTCTGGGTTTAACGTCCAGGGGAGCTACCAGCTGGAGACCAGTCAACTGGGCTCCGACCTGGGTTTTTAAAGTGGGGCGGATACAGAGAGACAAGGTGGTCTCCAGCAAATCACAGTAAAGGTGGGAGTGGTGGGAGGATAACAGGCATGTAGGGAAAACCAATGGGGGAAAAGCAGGGGAGGAGTCCTGGCCCCTGATCCAATCACTCAATGCCCAGGATGGAAGATTCTAGACAGAAGGGCTGGGGCACCGAGTGACAGACAGGGAACCAGAGAGGGACTGAGGGAATGGATACATTGGTTGCTAGGGGTAACAGGGAGGAGAGAGGTGATGGACGGGGCGATCAAGGAGAGAGAGAGCCAGGGCAGAACCATTACAACTTAAAGGGGTACAAGGAACAAACCAAATCAGCATATAACATAACAAACACAATACAACAAAATATGACTTATCAAGTCTCAAGAATTTTTACCATCTTCAGCAGTTTTCTGATGTGGGATTCAGAGTAAATGAAGATCTCTCTTCTCATCAGCAAAGTGGAATCAAATACACCTGTATTTTTATATTTAAGACTTATTTTGCATGTGACTATTTCTGATGATTAAAAACTCTAGGAAATTACAAGTTTGGTAAAATAAAACATATGGGCTCATAATGGAGATGAGGATGATTTGGACAATTAAGAATTTCAGTTTTAGTTAGTAAAATCAGTAACTGTAACCCCTTTCAACTTTTAAATAAAAGTCATCTGATGGAAATGTGATGCTGTACTCAGAAACCTATACAGAAATGGGTTGTGAGGGTCTGGCTTGTGTGGTTGGTTGTACGTGACATCTGCTGGTAGTTCAGGAAGTAGCAGCTTTTGTACTGGAAAAAAAAGTTGCATCTCGCTAGGACAGGCTGTATCTCAAACATAGTTTTCTCTCTAATGTAACATCTCATAGATCTATTCTTTTCTCATTGACTATATTTGGACACTCAGGTGTATGATACAGGAGATCTTTCCTCTAAATAATAAGATATGGTGAGTTATTTCCATGGGAACAGAGGTAACAGGGAGCATAAGCAGGACTGAAAACTTGAGCACACAATGCAGGAATCAAGCTTGAATTCTGCTAAGTTATGGGCAAAACTTTGATGATTAGAGGTTGAAGTCATGATTTTCCTAAATACAAGAAAAGATGTGGATTCTTAAGAAGAAAAACCACAAATCTAACTATGTTTTACATAGGGAAAACCAATAGTTTAATAAGAAAAGTATTTACATAAATTGACTAATTATACTGGAAAGTTTGCTAATGCAAAGCACTAAGGAATATCTGATGTAGGATTTTAAAAAATATTGTTTTTCAGTATTACTGTGTAGATAGCAAGGGTTTATCAAGTAATTAGTGTACCTAGGGTAAGTCAGAACAGGTCTGGTTTTTAATATAGCCATTGTATAAAGAATCAGAGTGACAACAGCTTTAATAGCAGAGGATTGTACACAATTACTGTGACAACTTCTGAGAATTAGCAAACCTGTAGAAACTTGCTTCCATGTGACAGCTTTGTGTGTGCATGTAACTCTTTCTTTAACACATCACAGGGGGAAGGGGGAGAAATAAGAACTGAAGTTTCTCCCTGAGTATTGACAGAACCTGTAATACTGCAAGCACAACCTACTCAGTTGTCACTGAACAAAGCTACCTCTCCCTGCAAGTAAAAGTACTCCACCAGTAATGACGGATTTTACAGTATTTTTAAACCTGCCAGTTTCTATTTTAATCTCAGCTTCTAGACTGTGACCACTGTGTTCCTCAAACACAAACTTGAAAGTTGGATTTTTTTGTAAATGAAGTGTTCAGGGAGATGAGGCAGAGCCAACTATAAATGTTCAGGAAAAGAATTCCTCTATAATAGTCCTGCTTTGAAATGCTGAACAACTTTGCTCTCATTTTCAACTGGACTGATACCCTTAAAGAAAAACAAAACACCAAAATTTTTAGACAGCATTTCTTTTATACAAATGTAAGTTACAAAATGTAAAGTTACAAAATGTAAGTTACAAAAAGGTAAATAAAAATACCCTGAAGCAAGGTTTTTGGTAAAGATTGAATCAGGAACTTGTATGAAAACAGTTGAGCAAATTCCAATACAGTCACATATTTTAATGTTACTTCTTTCATCAGCATGGCATTAGAAGTTATTCCAAGAACAGTGCTTTCAGTCATCCACTTTCAGTGCTGCAAACCTATTAACATTGCATAAATGTTGAGTTTCTGGCACAGCACATCGGGTGGCTGTTTTTTTCTTACTAGATGCTTTCCTCTTTTCGTAGGACTCGGATCTGGTCTTGGTCATCTTCTGAAAGAAGTCTGGAGAGACCACTGACTCCACTGTATTTAACAAAACCAGATAAAGCTGATCCATTTTTGGAGATAAGAGAAACAGATTTTCCACTGAAGGTGCTGATTTAAGCTCTTGATACAGTCTGTGCACAAGGGTCCCAGTGTAAAGCCTGCTCAAAAGAAGGAGAGAATCTGCATTTAGAATTGCACCTCAATAGGACAGGTACAGAAACATGTTGCTTGATGACAAAAACATACAGTATCCAACATTCAACTCCTATGCTAAGTGTAGTTTTCTTAATAAAAAGTGCTTTTTTTTAGTAACTCCTTTAAAGAAGGGAGTTTTGCTGCAAGTACTGGCCAAAGGAGTTTGACAGAGAAAATGAAACGTGTTAATACATTCATTCCATCATGGGCTTGTGTGGAAAGCAGATCTCTGGAACAACCTTACCTACTTAGGTCTGGCTCAGAGAGAGGAGTACCAAGTAGCTGGTTGAGATACAATCCCATCTGAAGACAGCACTGCCACTGGCAAAAACTGTGTGCAGCATCTAAATCAAAGTCGTTATTCTGCAATTTCTTTTCCTTCCATTTTAGAAATTCGTTATATGCAACGCTGTCATCTTCAGCAGGTAGAACTGTGGGATTTAGGTTATAAATAAAAAATAACTTGGAAATAAATGTTCTGCTGTGAACAGTACAAAAGATATCTGCAATATGTCTTCTCCCTAGTTCTGCCTGAAAGGAAGAGTGTAGCCTGGGGGGGTGGTCTCTTCTCCCAGGTAACAATTGATAGGACAAGGAGAAATGGCTTTAAGTTGCACCAGGGGAGGTTTAGCTTGGACATTAGGAGGAATTTCTTCACAGAAAGGGTGATTGGACACTGGAATGGGCTGCCCAAGGAGGTGGTAGAGTCATTGTCCCTGGAAGTGTTTAAGGAAAGACTGGATGCGGCACTCACTGCCATGGTCTGTTTGACAGGGTGGTTTTTGCTCAGGCATGGGTTGGACTCCGTGATCTCAGAGATCTCTTCCAATCTAACTGATTCTGTGTGATTAAATCCAAACAAGCTTTCCACCTCACTACAGTCTAGGTGGAAACCCTGTCAGTCTGGTTTCTACAAACCAGAACCTAAAGAAACTGTATAACTGGCATGCATTGTCTTTGCCATCAAATGAAGGACTCGTGGAGGAAAGTCCCATAGACCTAACAGGTATAAATATTACTGTAGCAATTTCTGTGATTATTTAATACTTTCAAATTTGCAATGCATAGGCAGAAAAAGTGTGCCTGGGCAACTCAGCATTTTTAAGTACAAATGTTTTTAGAAAGACTCACAAGCAAAAAAAATATTGGAATGCTTCAACAGCAGTTTTTTAATGCTGAGTACATTAAGCATATTTTTTGTGACTTTTATATCTGAATTAATATTTTGATCCTAAAGAAAGTACTTATGAATGCAAATTAATGTTCTGCAATGTGGTAAAGTACTGTTTTACCTATATAAAATGTTAAATTGATGGTTAGCACTTTTTCTTTGCGCATATCAATGCATAGAGTGTGACACCTCAGGATATAGTGTAAATCAAGGCTAATCCCTAAATTTGGACAACTCCCTTTAAGTGTGGAAAAATGAATCATGGTCTGTATTTTTGTAGCAACTGAACACCTGAAACTGTATTCTTTGGAGACATACCTGGGTCATCAGTTATCCTCTGCAGTTCTCCAGAAACTATCATTAGAAGCAGAGCCTTTAATTGGTTCAGCTTAACTTTGGGTTCTGAACAACATATCCAGTAACATGTTACAGCAACAGGGAGCTGTAAATGACTTGGAATAGGTTCTAGGAAACTCATTTTCACTCCCAGAGTCTCCAGCAAAAGCATCTGACGGCATGAAACAGGCACCTGAAAATAAATTTAAAAATTGGAGGTAAGAGACTTGATCTGTTGTGAGCAATTTCTAAAAGACCAGTAAGTTCCTGGTTAAATTAGTTACCCCTGTAGGTTTTTGATAAAAAATTATTGAAGTTTCATAGGTATTCTGAACAGAAAATATTTTTTTACATACTACTTAAGACTTTAAAAATGACACAGTTAAACATCAGGTAGAAAGATAAAAGTAACTGGTAAGTAATTAATTCCTACCACATGTTCCCTTTTTGCTGAGCCATTTAACTCCCAGAAAATGGTGTTACCAGCTTTGTCCATAACTTCATGCATGCAGAATTGGAGCAAGCTGTTCAGCTGCCATCTGAGTGCTTTGTAAACCTTGATTAGGATTGTTCTGCCTACTCTTAGGCAGACATTCCCACAGCAGAAGAGCATCTGAAGTCAGTTTTGCCTGGAGCATTTCAAATGCTGAACATTTCTTCTTCTAACCTTTTGTTCAATTGATAATTCCCATATATTCACCAAGGAAAGTTGTTGTAGTAGCAAAGCTCAAATTCATTAAACAAACAGCACACACACCAAGGTTGAAGTAAGGTGTCATTAATGTCTCTTAACATGAAACTTGATTTTTCAAGCTCTTAAATGCTGCGTATTGTTTAAAATGAGTGTGCCAATAACGTGTGTAAAGTAACCTGCACTTTGGACCCACAGCTATCTGTAGCATTTAATGGGTGTAGCAGTGACAGACTTGGTTCCTTTACAAAGGAGCCACCAGCAAGTGATACAAACATTCAGCACTGCCCATGCACAGAGATGTGTCAACAGTCAATCTGAACACCAGAATGGACAGAGCTATGTGCCTTAAATTTCTGTATACAAAATCTCAGTTATGCAACTTCGAGAATGGGAGATTACTTCCCCTTATGGCAAGAGTTACACTCTTAATCATTAGAATTTACATAGAAGTACTACAATGGTGACTGGAACTAATCTAGTATAACTTTCCTGCGGTTTTCAGGTGTTTTTCAGGTGCTGTTCTGCTCTGTCTGGCAAGCATCAGAGCCATGTTAGCAGGAGCATACTCGGGACAGATAAAACTGCTGGGCAGCTGCAACATTCACACTTGCAATAATGACTTCTAGTAAAGACATGGGTCAGATTTTGTTTCAGAACACTGCTCTGAAACATTATACAGCTTGATCAAATACCAATTAGGTTTCATAGTGTTAAAATCGGACTTTTCTAAACTACACGAAACTGAATTCCTTCCCAAAAAAAAAGAAAAAAAAAGCAAGTATTAGTGTAACAAAATACATAGGATGAAATAAGGGCTTCCAATGGAAAATGCAGGGAGTATTGTATATACACACACACACTGCAACTTCTCATATAATTTGTCTTGGTACACTTGGAGGGGGCAGGAAGTTAAGGAGATGAAGACAACCTGATGTAGCTTCTTAAATATCACAGATACTTCTGTGTTAAACAGTTACTAACTGAGGTGGCTTGGTTCAGACATCACATTTAGTGGCCAGACCGCAAACGTGAGTCCCAACTATTTTTGCGTCACTCGTGAAACACTGTTAACTATGATCTGTTGTGACAACCATTTACCTCAATTAACTTGTCCAAAGGAAAACGATCATCACAAAAATCTGGGGGTAGGCTTGCTGCTTGAACAAATGTTTTTTTAAGTGTCTTTTGGCATCTGTCAAATTCACATACAATGGGCAGCTCGTTGGTCTGCTTACTTGGAGAAGCATCTTCAGTACTGTGAGATACTCTCAGAAGCAGTCCATAGATAACTTGTCGGATGGGAAGAGCTGTGCTATGAGCACTGGGTCTCTGCATGTTCTCCACCTGAACGCGGAGGAAGGTACTTCTAAGTATCAGGGCATTGAGGACGAATGGGGCCAGCTTACCTTTCGCCAAAGCATCAAGTACCCACTGTGGTACGTCTGCTTTCCTGGCAGCCTCGCACTCATAGCTCCCGTTCTGAAAGAAGTTCTCAAGATTCACGTCAGGCGGAGCATAGTCCTCCATTGAAGCGCACAGAAGCTCCCGTATTTCTTCCCTCTGGTGCTTCCTTAAGTATTTCAGCACGTCGTCGAGGGCCTCGGCGGGCCCGGCAAACTGCGCCAGCCAGTTCAGCAGCCCCTGGAGGCGGAGGTGCTTGCCGCCCCGCCCCGCCGCGCAGCCCCTCGGCAGGCGCACCTGGCAGAAGAACGCCTCCAGCGCTTCCAAGCCCACAAAGTCGTTCCCGTGCATGACGGCGAAGAGCGGGAGCAGCGCCTTGTTCAGGCGCCCGAAGTGCCCGCAGAACCTCTCTGCGGAGAAGCAGCGGGCGAGCACGTAGCACCCCTGCGGGGCGGCGGCGCTGCCGCGCACGCTCTGCCACTGGAAGTGGGTCAGCGGGCAGTAGCCGCCCGCCAGGTCGAACACGAAGAAGTCGCTGTCGAGGGAGAGCACGGGGCAGCCCCAGCGGTTGGCCAGCCCGGCGATCTCCCGGTCGGCCTCGGCGAAGCACTGCACGAAGGGCACGCCGAGCCGGCGCAGCGCCTGCACGAAGGCCTCGCGGGTCAGCAGCGGCGCCAGGCAGCCGCCGGCGCCGGGACAGCCCGTGGGCCGCCCGCAGCTGGTCGGCGGCGCGGCGCCGCAGCGTGGGCAGCTTCCTGTCCTCGGCGCCGCGCCCGCCGTCCAGCACCACGAAGGGCGCGACGCCGCAGGCCCGCAGGGCGCCGAAGAAGTCGCTCACGGCCGCGGCGAAGGCGCCGTAGTCGCCGCCGCGTCGGAAGTCGGCGTCGGGGGCGAAGCAGAGGTGGTGGTAGAGGCTGCTGCCGTCGATGACCAGCTTGGTGTCGCGCACCCGCAGCTCGGTGAAGAACACCCCGCGCTCCTCCACGAAGCTCGTGAGCCCCTGGACGCCCATGGCGCCGGAAGCGCTGCCGGCAGTGACACGCGCGGCCCTCCCATCCCGGATCCGCTTCCTCCCGCTCCTCCCGCCCGCCGCAGCTCGGGCGCGCGCGCCGTCTCCTGGCAACGGGGCCGCGAGCGGCGCGGGCCGGGCCGGGAGCGCCGGGAGCCCCGGCCGCTCCCGCTCTGCCAGCGCCAGGCCTGCCCCAGGGAACACGGGGCACCCCAGGCACCGCAGCTCCGCCGTCGGGACGGGCGCTGGAGCGGCGGGGACGTGGGGCACCGCCGGCTCCCGGGGAGTGCCGCCTGTCCCGGAGGGGTGAGGAACGGGGATGCGGCCCTCGCCCCGTGCTGTGTGGGAATGTGGGTGCTAGCTGGTGTTTTGAGCCTTACACAGTACTGAAACAAGGTAATAGCATCCCTGAGGTTGTGCTAGAGGATCTCGGCTTCCCGAATGTGCGCCAGGGAGATGCTAAATTTGAAAGTCGAGTACATTTGACCCCCTTTTACCATCATCCTCAAAGTCATTGCTACCAGCACTAATAATAAAATTTAGTTATCATTTCTCTAGGAAAAGTAAAAAACTGAGTGAGGTGATGTCACGTTAGCCTTGGGTAAGTATTTATAAAGATGTTGCAAAAAAGAAGAATGGAGCCAGTGTTAAAAAGTCAAATTTTTATATATATATATTTTTTTTTCCATGAAGGAAAAAACAAGAAAAATCACTTTTTTTTTTTTTTTTTTTTTTTTTTAAATAATTTTCAGAACATTTAAAGGAGCAGGCTGGTGAGGTCATCAGCAGCAAAAAAAATTTAAGGTGGTAAATACTGAAGATATTTAGAGCTAAAGACTTTAGAATTTGTGCTACAGGGGGTGAGGGTGGCAAATGTTAATGTAACACAATGGTTCTTAAGGAATAAAAAGAAAACCTGATAAAATTGGAAAATGGCCTCGATTGGCAAAGAAGGGATTATCTTGGAAGCAGAAAATGTCAGAGTATCTTAGCTGTTGCTAAAGAAACCTGAAGGTTAATCTTTCTTACAGAAACTAAGAAAGGTCAGGGAAGAAGTTGAGATGGTTTGCACTCAGCATGTGTAGGTGGAGCTATGAAACCCTAACCACCAACTTTCCTTTAGTTTGCTGCATGAAAAGGAAGATTTAACTCTGGCCAGGGAAAGAAAATATTAAAAAATAGTGATCCAGACAATGTAATTGCATTAGTTTTGTTGGCATCAGCAGGCTCCTGGCTCTGTGGTTTGAGCGGGGTAGGAGAGGCTGTGGTTCATGTACTTCTTGAAGGATCCATCAGTCTTATGGCTGAGTCAATCTTTAGGGTCTGTTGGCTCCTCAAAGGCATTTCTTTCAGATGCAGCGCTCAGCAGTCCACCTCTTCTGTGGCATTAAAATGCACCTGTGGTGCCACAATGGCAATTGCTGGCCCTTCCTTATAACACTCTTCAGCAGCAGACACTAAATCATTTCACAAAGTTACATGATAATTATTACTATTATTGTATAGGGAGGGAACTTGAAGCATAGAGAGTAAAAGGTGGGAGGCATTATTAGAAATAAAGCACAGAAGTTAAACTCAGTGAACTACTTGATCTTAAGCATGGTTTTGTGGTGTAAAGATTGTCATACATTTCTAGGCTCAAGTAAGTATGAAAATTTGAAGGTGAGCCGAGTGACTTCAGAAAGACAAAAAATTAGTATAGCTAGCTCAGCAGTTTTTCTAAGTGCAATTATTTCTAAAGGAATTTAAGAAGGCATGCATAGCACACCAGTCAGGAGAAGAGAATGGTAAATGAAAACTGCATAAACTTTCTAGAATTGGCAGTATAATATTTTATGGAGTTCATCTTTCTGCCCTCCCCTCCTCTACACCTCAATATGATCCATTTGGGCTTCTTCAGACAGATTTGGAGTTACAGAGAAATGATTTTCTAGCTGACATTCTTTCCTTAGCATTGACATTTCAAAATTTTTGTCAGTGTTGCTGAAAGAGAATAAAGAAACAGTATTAGGACTACTGTAGTTTTAAAAACATGCAGGATTTGTATTATTAAGATGTCTTGTGGTAATTAAAGTTTATCTGTGTTTCATAACATGGTGACAGTGCAATGTCAGGCTTTTTGGTGTAGTGTGACAGCACCTCAGCAGATGGGTATGACAATAGGTTCTTGTGCCTACACACACACACAAACACACACACAGTTTGTTGTTGCAAGATACAAATCTGCAATCTTAATTTAGGCTCTGCATTCATTCGGCAGAGAAGTCAGTGACTTGTATCCTAAAGTTGTACAGCTTTTAAAATTAGGCAGTTTGACTTTGGTCTTCCAAACCCACCACCACGACAATGAAATCCTCTTTATGCACTTCCCTTGGCCTTGAAATGATGTGGTGAACAAGGCCAGTGTGGGCCTGCTGCTCTGCAGTGCTGGTGGATGGTAACAATAGCAGCACTGATCTTGCAAGACCTTTCCTTGCTCCACAGGATCTTCCAGCAAAATGATACACATAGCATTATATAAAGACCAAGTAATGAAAACAATATTGTTATGTGCAGTGAAACACTTCCCCTTTTTCGTTTGGAATGAGGAAAGCTGGGTAAACGAAGTTACTCTAAACTCCTGTTGAACTGTTGAAGACCATAGGAATGCCAGAGCTTGGCCTTTGCAGTCCTTATGTTTGCAGAATTAGGACCTCAGTTAGACAAGAATTCCCGACCAAAGCTAACTTGTTGGGAAAGGTTGGAAAGAGGAGTAATGAAAGGGCACTGTGAAGGAGAAATGAATTTTGGGCAGAGTTGGGTTTTATTGGAAGTCTTGCAGATTTTCTGTGAAACTAATTTGCAGAAGATACTAGTAGTGAGTCATGGTGAAGCTGCGAGGTCAGCACAGGAACAGATGGTGAAATCTGAGGGGTAAATATAAGAGCAGAGAAAACAGAGATGGGAGAGAACTCAAATTAAGAGTGGAGGTTATGCTTCAATATGTACAAAAATATTGAAATTAGCATCCTGAAATGCAGATATTTTTGGTGTCAGGTACTGCAGTGGTATAAAGACAGGTGGTGAGGAAAGAGTGCCATATCCAGGGGAATTGTGCTATCAGTTCAGTGAATTAATTTAAGGTTCACTTAGAGGAAGACTGACTATGTCACATCTACATTATCTGGAGTTTGTTTATCAAGTCTGCTGCCTGTAGTTTAGCAGCTAATGATTCCACTTAATTTATGTTTGCTGCAAGCTGGGTACCACAGAATTAAATGAGAAGTTTAATAAGAATAATACATTGACAAATCAATATTTTTCTGTTTCAAGTGATTTCTGTGAACATCCATGGAAGAATAAAAGGATTTGAAAGCTACATCCTTGAGAAATTTGTGTAGTTTTTGTTGCACAGAGAAATGCTGAAATTTCAAGAAACTGCTAAGCATGTCACTGTTGCCAGATTTAATTCTGCTTGCTCAGATGCTGTGATTGCAAGAAGATACACTATTCAGAGGAAACTTGGCAATGGAAGCTTTGGAAGTGTGTATTTGGTTAATGACAGAAAAGCAAAACAAGGAGAAGAATTGTAAGTAAACCCTTCACATGCTTTAAATAAAAATGTTTGGAACATATTTCTTGCATTGTAGATATTTTCTTTGTACTTGTGTCTCATCTCTCAGTTTGGTGTTATGTTGCAACCTTAACTGTCTAACTTTAGTGAGGCTGTAAGGTAGAAGCAGATTTTTTTGGTAACGCTTAATTGTATGCTTTCAGGAATTGATTCTGTGTTACTGTAAAGACTCAGATTGTTGGAGGGGTCTCAAAAAAAACTGTACAGTATTAATGACCTAATTTTTATAACTGAGTTGTCTGAATGCAACCTGAGAAGGAAGAGTTACAGAAATTCCAGTAAACACCTTTCTATTTGCTGTATACCTAACTGGTAGAAGGTTTGACTTTTTTTTTTTTTTTTAATTGGCAGCAGATCTTGATAATTTTTTTAGCATGCCTGAATTTGGACAAGTCTCATCAGTTTTATTGATAAACCTTTTGGGATCCTGAAGCCACAACGACACAAGAACATTTTCAGAGTGGTGACATTCCTGTGTGTGGGTTTGATGTTGGTTTGTGGCTGGACTTCCTGTTGTGTAGAACTGTTTGTCTGTCTTGATACTTACACCAAGTGAAATTTAAGTATAAATATTTTTTGTTTTATCCAAAAATATTTGTAAGGCTCTTTGTCTGAAGTCAGAAACATCTAATCAAGTTTGTCCTCAGCCAGAAATACATAATTCCTTAAAAAGGGGGGTTCTACTGGTGCTTATTGATGGACACATTAATGAGCACTTATATGTTTAAAGGGCTTTTTGTGATTCATTTGTGCCTCACTTTTGCTACTTATAGCTACACATTATTGGCAATATTGCTTTAATAAGAGTGTAACCAAGACATAATTCTGTCAATTGTTTTCCTTTAACATAAATTTGCAGCTTCTCAGGTCTTTGAATTAGGGTTAGGGTCCTCTAAGCTCTTACCTTTTTTCACATGACTTAAACAGTTTTGACTCTCTCATAGCCTTAGCTACACCTTTCTCGAAAAAATGTTCTTTAATGAAATATTTCATTAAAACAAATAAACAGTATTTTTCCTTTTATTGTTATGTTAAAAGACATGGGGTGACAGGAACTACATGAGCTTCTAAGATGCTTCAGAATTCAGCTGTTACTAAAGTCATTCTTAGAATATACCGTATAGTGAAATGTGGATCTTACACATTTGCTGCTATAGCACACCTGCCAAACCTCAAAAACAAGGAACATGCCATAAGATGTTAAGTGGTTATTTTAATTTTTTTTTCTTAAGAAAATTGAGTGACTGCCTTGAAGAAACATTCACTGACTGCAGAATTTCATGCCTGCATTTTGTTATGGATGAGCTTGAGTGTGTCCTCTGCTATCTTCAGGGCAGAGACTGAATATCAAATGACATATTTTTGATTTCAGTTTTAGTTTTTTTATCAGTCTCTTTTTGTGACCACAGTAGAATAGAAATACTCCAGCATTTTACTAGCCCGAGTGCTCTGAGATGTGCAATGCTGTGTTTAAGCCTTCCATCACGAGGGGGTGCTCTCCTATCGCAGTTCATTCATTCCCTGCCTCAAGCTTGAATCAGCGAGAGGATCCCCCAAGTTTCTGCCGCTCATATGCTAATGGATGACAAAAATACTGTCCCAGCTGAGCAAAAAAAACAGGTTATTTATCATATTTATAATGATACAGAGTGTAGGATTTAGAAATGCTGGGTTCTAAAGGTGGTAAAATATGCTAGAAGTCACATTCTCGATACTGCTTTCAGATAATATCATATGGAACTGTACTGGTTTCTGCTTATGTTAGAGATATTTTTGAATGAAAATTTGCGTGGTTAAAATGAATGATCTTAATACAGCTCTGAAGGCACTTTGACCAAAAAAAACAAAACAAAAAAAACCCCACAAACAACACAACTGTGATCTCTGCAGAATTAGAATTCTATTTTTTATTGTTTCAAAGATTATCTAGAATGTGCTGAGATGAATGTTATGTACAGTGTAAACTCAGCCACAGATAATTTCCTGAAAGCTGCAGTAGTCTAAAGCACTATGAAAAAATGTAGGAATAAATCATAGGAGTACCAACTCCCAAGAAAAGTGACATATTGATATGTTGATGCTGTTCAGGGATATCTTTCTTGATTTTCTATTAGTGCAATGTCTACAGAATGAGTTAATGCAGAGACTAACAGTGGTTATCAAGTAATTTCAAGTATTACAGCAAAACTTCAGCATGATTCTAGAAACAGTTTTATGTTGTGCCTTGTATTTTGTTACCTCTCAAGGATCATACCTGTAGTGAGTGAAGCATTGTGGACGGAGCTGCTTTAGCTGGGAAGGAGAGAGAGTTGGTTATTTGGGGTGTACCTCGATCGAACAGATTTATTTCACATAAGACTTTCAGGGCTGCTCAGGCCAGCAGTGCCTGCCTTTCTAAGAAGTACATGCCAACTTCATGATTCTCTCCAGTTCTTTGTATGGATGGAATAGGGATTACAGACTTTCTCAGACCATACTAGATCAGTATGATATGGTTGCCTAATCTATACATAATAAGGTTATGAAATACCACAAGTATAGTAGCATATGTAGATCCCTTGCTACAAGTCCCTCTGTAGGGGTGGGGGACTCCCTCTGTCCCCACATTGTATGACACATTCCTTCCTGTTGCTTTAACTTCCTAACTGTTTTTGGTTGGTTGGTTTTTT